>NC_060262.1:23308177-23611283 GCF_021901455.1 Neodiprion lecontei
TCAAACGGTTAGGACGATTCGTCCTTAAACTGAATTGAAAATACGAAGCCGTTCTCTTTAAACGCTACTCGCTTCAGTATACCGCTCAAACGACCATTCCAAATTCTTTATCGAAACTTTACCGAATTCAGTTGTCTTCTCTCTCTGGATTTTAGTGAGTGGGGGAAGAGCTGGGGATGGCTGGCTGGCTGGCATGGGGAACCCCCCGGAACTGGCGACTGCGAACAGGTACGTACAGGTGCCCACCACCCCCAGCCCCACCCCCGCCCCCATTCCGCCCCAACGTTCATCCCTCTTTCGCCCGACGACTGCTCGGCAGTGACGGCTTTGCAGACTGCACCTGGCGCCCGGATTGATCACAAATACACGACGACGATTTTTCGAATATTTATTGTTTGACACATTATTATTCGATAAAAAGTTCATTTCAACTGACTAAAATTTCTTAAAATCTAACAAATTTTCACATTTATCTTTGTTGAAACGTTACTTTAATTTGAATTAATATCTTTTTTACCCTATACTTTACCGATTTAACATAAACTTAACGGTTTCCTGTTTTATTAATCGTTAATCGTGACTCGTTAGTTTTATATACCTACCAGATAAGTTCCAAGAACGTTTGATTTTTTTTTTTTTTTTTTTTTTTTTTAGGACAAATTCAATCATTGTAGTTGAATGTACAGAATATTTTTCCAAATTAAATAGAATCATTTTATATGATGCGTTTTTCATTCGAAAGAACTTGACTTTTTGTATTTCGAGACATCAAAGAAATACTTTTATTATATCTATGAAGTATTTTCGCTTGAGGTTGAACTAAGAAACTTTCTGTTTCAATAAAATTTCCTGTATTCAGCTGCAAAAAATTTCAGTGTTCCTTTACCTATTTCCAGCAACACCTTGTGTAATGTTGATCAAATACGGTGGTTGTATTTTTTTTCCAAATCGAGTATGAACTCTTCGGTATAAATTTATACTAAATTCGAATGGTTGTTTTTAATTTTAATCCTTTTTAGTTTTTCTTATGTTCAAACTTCTGTTTGTCAGCTAAATGAGGTTGTCACATAAAAATTAAAAAGAAAAACCTATTTCGAATGTTCTATGCGGATTCATGAATTGAAATAACCAACATTAAAAAGTGATAGAAATTTTACCATCTTCTATAGTTGTGTATGAATATTGTAGAACATATTTGTTAGATGACTTATACATTTTTCAGATAATCACTATCAGCACAAAGTTGCAACAAACATAATTTTAGCAACATGGATTTGCTCATAAGCGTTATGTTCACATATTTTCAAAATCGTAGAAATAAATACGTCTCCAAATTATTTTTCACCGAGATTTACTCTTACAGATCTTACGAAACGCCCTCTTTAATCCTAGGATCCTACACACGGGTACCTCTAACCCTACATAATTCTTACGGCGTGCTAAAATCATTTTTCTTACTTCGTTAAATAGAATTTTTCACGGTGAAAAATTCATATTAGGTTTTTCTCGCACATACTATTTTATTCTTCAGTCTTTCAGTGTTCGAATGAAAAGAATAAAACCCTTCTACGACAAACAGTCCGTTAGCAGCGTTTGGTTTCGTACAGAAGTGTAGGGTCCTAGGGTTAAGGCGTTCGCCATTTTTTGCGGCAAACCTGAGCTACGAATTTTTCGTTAAATGGTTAAAAAAAACTTTCGGGAAGAATAATTTTTTTACCTTCTCCAAATTGATTAACGTATAGCAATATTAAAGTATAGGCATTAGGGTGTTCTAGCAAAAAATAGTTCACCCCTTTAAAAGTTTGCTTGGTCAAAAGAAAGAATCTGTAATCAGTTGAGCGTTCTATTTTATACGGAGGATCGTGCTTATTTGATTTTCACATTTTTTGGAAATTGTGAAGAAACACGTTGTGGCACTTCAATTGTTATTTCTCTTTCCTGACATTTATATTCAACCCAAAATTTCACGACGGTGGATCCAATATGGTAGACGAAAATTTGAATTTTGATCGAATACGTTCAAAAAACTCTATGTAGGAGTTTTCGGGGTCGCTGGCGGGTTCAGCATATTGAATTTTCAAAATCTAATTTCAGTTTCGTAATCAGCGACCCCAAAAACTTATAAATTATGTAAAATATGTATAAGTTAGGACGTGCGACGTTCTCGGAAATGAATTATTCCTTCAACTTTCACGATTTTTCCCAATCAATTTTTTTCTAATAATAATAATTTACATTATATCGCAATAATTACTCTCGAGTATTGAGAACCTGTTAGTATTGTACTGTCAGAAATAACATAAAACAGCAAAGAAATATGTTGAAAAGTTTTCTAAATATACAAAAAATTGACGTCAAATAGGTGGTAAGAATACTTACCGCTATGGTTCAAAGGGTTAACCATTGCACTATCATATAACAACGAATGGGATCGATTTCTTTCTTTTTTCATACACGAAAGTGAAGCAAGCTTTGATCTTAGCAACAACATTTTTGCTATCCTCACTCACAATCGGTGGTATCGACATTAACACTTGAAGTCACATATTATACCTACGTAAATATGTCAATCCATAGTATAAGTCGAAGAGAAAATTTGAAAATACGGGTAATGCTAGACATGTCCCACTTTTCATGGATTTTGTCGAACGAATCTTACAAAGATGATTTAAAATTCCCCCCAACAGAACGCACGGGCCGGGATTTTGGTGGTTTTTTCAGATAATGAAAATCCGGAGGGAAACCCTCACATATCGTGACGGAGAGAATGCTTGGATAGAAAAGTAAGAATAGTAAAAAAAATATCACATTAACCAAGGATGGCGAAACAAGTGCTTTGATGATTCCAAATGCGAATTCTTCTTCTGGTCAAGGTTTTGTTGAATCAAATGACATTCGTTTAAATTAAAGAAGCACCGTTTTTATCATATTTGATCACCATATTTGGCAACGTTAACAAATCCTTTGTTTGTATGTATAATCTTTGTGAAAAAGTGGCAATGACGTTGAAGATGATTCAAATTGATGCTGTTCAACTTTGAAACCACGTTCAACGAAGTATGAATCGGCCTTACCGTTGAATCAAAAGTTAGGAAGAGAGAAAGAAAATTCTTTAAAAATCTCCAACAATATTATTTGCGTCAATGATGATAGACCGCGTATGAAACAATATACCATATTTACGCAAATCTGTTTCCATTGAACCTGGAATTAATTATTTGTCAAATATTTCTGAGGCGATCAGTACAAATAATCTACGGTGAATAAAATAACCCCGAAACATTAGAAAGCGATAAGAAAAACCCAGAGTTCAATCATTTTGAACGCTTTAACTGCAATAACTTTTCTCAAATTGTTGACATTTTAGCTCGCATCGTTCAAAATTGACTGTGATTAATTTTTATCACATGAAACGTATGTTATTAGGATCGTGATCATCGTCATTAAGGCATATAACATTGCTGGAGATTTTTCAAACGGGATTTCTCCAACATGCTGAACTTAGTAACGACGTTACTACGACGATTCATGTTGAAAGAAAACTATTTGTGTGTCGCGACTTTAGAATTATTTGAAATTCAGCAAAACGTAATAAAGTAAGATACACTCATATCTTTAAATCTAAGTTTCTTTCAAGGCATCGGAAGCTTGAAAATAGTGAATTTCTTTCCAATGTTTGTTACATCAATCTCGTTTTTCTCGCCTCGCAAATTTTGTGTCCGACGGTCCGGCCAATCCATCCTTAATTCTTTTTGCTTAACCAACGCGGTGACACGGCCCTGTCCTCGAGTATTGATTTCCGTAGAAGCCCGTCTGCCAGACCCCTAAAACCCTGCGCGCCCCCCTTTACCACGAGATATATCCCAATCCCACCTATTGACGGAGCGAACCTTCAGGGTAAATTTGGAAACATGAATCGGCCGTTCACCTCAACTTCTCACCATGTCGATGGTAGTCCTTCGGTAAAATCTTAAAGCCAAATCAATCTCTGCTTCTTTTATTTTACCGTATTGCCTCGAAGTATTTCAACGTCTCAATTTTGCATTGCCACGTATAAAAAGAGAGGTTGGAATTCGGGTGACGATTTTTTCCATGTTACAGCTTTGCTTAGGTATTATTAATCGAAGTGGAAGAACAGATGATTTCTGTTGTATTCGTTGCAAAAACCACGACCTGATACGAATTTTGGATTCAGTGGCACCGAATATCGTTTTGACATAAGTGCCGTTGATACTCTTCACTTAGACGAGATCACCGTATGTGTTTTCAATTTCGCATACAAGATAAACTCTAGAAAGCATATGCTAGAATTAGCCGACCCGTTTCTTATGCACCTTTCCTATTCTATCTCCTAATGCTCTGTTTACTACATTCCCATAACAAGCTGAACATATTACGCAAGTGGTACATTTTTTTCGATACGTCACGCCGAGAATTTAAGAATTTGTTAACAAAACACACACAATCTTCCTACACGTAGTTACTTTCCTATCCCATTCTACTACTTTATCCCGTAATCGTTTGTTATGCTGCAACGTGTTCTATTTCTAACAAAATTGTGTACATCATCTTTCATTTAAGAATTATTGATGTATACTGCGCGTGACTGCTGATGGAAAAACGACTGTTTCATTCGCAATCAGAAAATTTGTAGCTTGGTTTTTGAACAAACAGTTTTTCATGTTCAGAATTACCGAGTCTTCCAAACGTATCGAGTAAAAAGTTAACGGAGATTTATTATTTCAATTACACGAAAGAAGTTTATCAATAAATTATAAGTGTAAGGACTGGTGGACAGACATTTGGTTGCAATTATCGCAAAATTTTTACCGTATTCCATTGTCTTTTTTAAATATTTAATTCGCAAGATGACATTTGAGTGACATCAGCGAGTTAAATAATTTCGTTACAAGTATTTTCGTAATTTAATCAAATGAAATTTCAATTACGCGGTTCGCCATTTTGAATTTGTAATTTCGAGCGTCGTGGATACTTGAAATTATGCAATGAGCGTTAAAAAAAAAAACCTTTGGGGACAGAAGAATGCAAAAACTTGAATTAGAGGAAGAGACTACGAAGATTGACTTCGAGATGATTCGCGGAATGTCATTGAGTGTCTTGTTTTCTAACCTTCGTTATAAAGCGTGTGTGTTTGAAAATTTCGAATCGCTCTAATACGCTTCGTCAAAAGTGCGTGGTCAGAGGAAAGAAAATAAGGTACGACAGGAAGGGATAATACACGGAGAGGAGAAAAGGGCTCGTGAAAAAGAGAACGCTGCCAGTTCCGTTTGGTTTTCTTGTTTTTTCTCACCGCTGAATGCCCCCATGACGAATTTGCACTCTGCACTCTGACCCTACAAGTGGACATCCCCAAGGATCAAAGAAGAACACCAATGGCTGTACGACTTTAGACGAATAAAACCGGACGAGTTCGATCTTTGCAGCAGCTGTGCTGCCGGTTTCATTTCGAAATTCATTCATCAGCAAGGCTTACAGTTACGGTTACTGTCATAAGGGGAATTCTGCATATTAAAATATCTACTCTCGAAGCGCCGAGTGCTTCAAGTTTATAGAAAAAAATTTCGAGAGCCCCAACTCAAAGGGTAGTCTTTCATGTTCTTAGGTTCAATTGTAATGATCGTTTTTGAATTTGTTATATAATATGGATTCTGTAGGGATTGGATATATGCGTTTATAGATTCTTTGTATTGTTTTACCCAAATTTCGTGTCACGATTTTTTCCACTTTCATCGGATTTAAACTCAAGGATTAAACGAAGCTCGATGTAAATAATTTTTTAATAAAATAAACCGTCATCAAAATGAATAATTGATTGTCAAGATACGAATTCCCAAAATTCATCCACTTTTTCAGTCGCCTGCTCGTGTGTATAATATACCCACTTAATTTCCAATAAAAATTAGTCAAATATTGAATAAAGGATTGGTCGACGGTTAATCGACAACGAATTATTTATTTCGATGACGGTTTATTTTATTAAAAAATTATTTAGATCGAGCTTCATTTACATATGTCTGTTTATCAGCATCCATTGATAGAAAGTATTTTTATTGAAAATACCGTCAACTGTTTCGCATGGATATCTCAAGACCAGTTCAAACGATTCAATTCAAATTTAGAGACTGTATTCTTGAATAGTTTATCGTCTTCGTTACGATCCCGCTTCTGTTTAATCACCATACTGTTTTTCTGTTTTTTTTTTTTTTTTTCATTCACTCGACTAAAAAAACTCATAATTAATGGACAAAAAATAGAATTTCAACTTCAAACGGCCGCAATTTTATTGAAAAAAAAAGATCGATGGTAGGTCGACACTTATTTATTTACAGGTATGAAAGTGGGGTCGACTCGGGCCTATTATGTAGGTAGAATTTACAATATGGAGAGAGGTGGATGATGGTTTTAGGTGCGACGAACTTATTCACACGCTCGTCGATCGATCCGGTTCACCTATTTCAAAGGTTATGTAAAACCCCCGAACTCTTGGGCGCCGTCAGGAACTCTGGCGTCTGGTATACCGGACAAAAGCAGACTGATGGTGAAGCGATTTGGTGGCAAAGGTCACTCCACTGAAATCATTATCGTACCTATATCGCCGCCCGGCGACGATCAAACCCAAACGTCTAATACGCGTCTAGATGATACTAAGTACCCCAGATCTAGTGCAGTCAAGTCAGTCTTACAATTAAAGTCAACATTGTTCTATTCCTTCGACTCACAGCTAGATGGATGTGCCGAACGCCGCACTCTCGACTTTATCTACAAACAAAATTTGTGTAACTGGCGTCTAAAATTTGAAAAAAAAAAAACAGAAATCTGGGATTTCGCGTGATATATTTTTTTTTCCATGGGTTTTCTTTTTTTTGGGAGAAGGAAAAAATTTAAGCAAGAGTTGTGCTTCTCACCGTCCCCTATAAAAAATTGTTAATTAAAAATCACGATGTCTTTATTAGTTTGCTTACACGTCTTTCCAAGACGCGTTAACATTTCCATTCGTTATTTTGTTTTATTTTTATTTTTTCGTCTGCATTGAAATTAATAGCTACAAACAAGTAGAAAATTTCTATAATAATGACAACATGAATAAAATTGAGTTTCGTCGATTAAAAAATTTGGTAACATAAATCTAATATTTCCGAATACATATAATGGTAATTCGTCCCTACTTGACGGGCTGTAATATACGAAGTTTCGTTTTCATCTTTGTTTTCGGTAACGCTCCGGGCCGTTACTTATTACATATCAAAAGCCTAGTAATGACAAAATATTTAATAAACTTTTGGAATCAAATTTTTTGTTCAACATTGCACCTAAACCGATTAGAGTAACCCGTGTCAAAACTTCATCGATCCATTCATCGTGTCAACCTGTTAACTTTTTTGTAATATTGTATACTGTACTTTGTTGCGTAATAACTTTTACGACTTCTCACTTTGATAAATTTTTTTCTTAGCCTGATTTTTAAAGAAACCATCAGAAACATATTTGCCACGAAACAGACAACTTTTTTCCAAGTCGAAATCACGATCGGTAAACGAAAGCGTTTGTGAAAGAGAACCTGACAATATGCTGCTTCTATTAATACATGCCTGAATATTAAATACACTTATGTAAGATTTATAACACGATTTGTATAAATCAAATTATTTGCTTTTCAGCTGTTCGTACTTGTAACCCATTTCTCTTGTGACTCGTTTCGTTTTATCTTTGGATTGCTTTACCGATGAATCTCTGCGTTGCTTTGTGATAGAGATTTTCATTCAACGATTCCTCGCCAATGATACAAATGAAACAGCTGCATATCTACTTCTAACGACGATTAGTGTTTTTTCTTGAAATTATTACGCTCTTCGGAAAGACGATTAGTGATCTGTAGAAACTATTTCTGAATGTCCCTTACTTCGGCCGTGATATCTATTTGTTTGCAAGTTAACATTTTATTTCGCTTAAAGCGATACCTTGAAAAATTTTCTTAAAATACAATTTGTTAGTCGGGGCCAAGAAAAACATCTCTTATTTTTCTGTGACCATGTGACAGCAAGGGGCCAGTTAGTACTGCCGCCTAAAAAATTAACTTTCATAGCATTTCGTCCCTAAAATAGGTACGATATTTCTTTTTTTTTTTAGCAGACGCCAAATTCACACTGTTTTTAATAAACAAATTGAGGGTGTGCTCGTCGTAGTCACATGTATCTAAAAAAAAACAAAAAAACTATTCGTTCAACCTGTGGGTCGAAAAAATAATGCTCATATCTAATTTGACTGGATTAATGTATACACGGGGTATTCCATCAGGAGCTCTCAATCAAGGCTGGAAAATAATTTGTTATACCTATTTCAGATTTTTGCACACGAAAGTACTGGTGTGAAAGTACAGTGAGAATAATTTCATTTGTCGTAGTTACTAGAAAATTTTAATTCAATCCGATTATAGTTGTAATATTTATACATTTTTCGGTTATTGCAATACTAAATTTGATCGCTCAGTTTACGTCTTAAAATTAAATCTACGTCAGAAATTGTTGAAAAAATTTTAGCGCAGGTCTGAAACACTATATTCCGACCTTGATCAAAACTTCGCAGAATACCCCATACACGATTTTACTGTCGGCAAGCTGCCGCGGATGGGTGTCCAAAACAAGATCCGCGAAGAATCACGCAGATTTATTAGCACACGCGAAACTTTACGAGGCCGAGCACATATTATAATACATTAATGTATAGCCGACTTTCTTCCCTCCATCAAATATTTGATTATCCGTCTAGCTTACAACATTTATAAATTCATCCTATCTTGAACTTGATGTCTTTTTTTGTATCCCATTTTGTATGCTTTTGGATTCTGTCGGTGATCGATAACTGCGACTGTTACAACGAACTTTGTATTCGTGTTCGATGAGGAAAATAACTTGTGGAATCGTAATTCTTTGAAATTTGATTAAGAAAAAAAAAAGTATAATTTTATGTGGATAAAAATAACTGATAAATCTGTGGCGGTAAATGTTGAACGCTTTGATCTATATTAAAAATCAGTGATCATTTATACATATGTAGTACGATGGTGCGAACGAACAAATTTTTGTACGTTCAATCAAAATTTTTACCGTAGGGATATCAGTAGTCGTTGGAAAAGAAACAAGTATGAGATACTCAAGTCCTAAAACTTTTCGAGTTATCTCCAGTAAAAAAAATTATTAGGTTATACGGTTGACAATACAACGTACATACACAAATCCGGACACGCATATAGGTATCTAGACAATAACGATCAAAAATGATTCGCAATTTTTCAACAAGTGGAGATGTAGTATTAACTCGGAATGTTTTTTATCAGGGTGTTAGAGTTAACCTCTTTTTTTCTCATCGTTGGCGGGAAGTTACGGATAAATCGGTCAGATGACTGTATCAAAAATTGCGAAGAGAATAAATTTATAAAACTGTTCGGGAACATCATTTTTGTAACAATTGTAGTGGGAAGTTTGACCCCGAGCACCGAAGCGGCCGATTCTCCAACAACTCCCAAAAACTTAGGAAATGTCGTAAAACTTTGAGGTGATGATCATTACCTAACAATTTTCAACATTACCTAAGGGTTTTTGAAGTGTAGGAGAATCGAGCGCTTCACGCGTACTTTTCGGTGCGGGAAGTTGAACTTCCCATGCAGGTGTTACAAAGTAGTACATTGTGTATCGAGGGTGGAAAACAGGCGATTTTGATGAGTGTGAAGTTAGCTTTACAAGCGAATCGAGGTACGTCCTTTACACGAGTCAAATCCCATTCCGCCCGTGGTCCATGTGATACTTTTTGTACGATCCTTTTGAAACACGTAATTTCATGCGTCTCAAGCAGGCGCAAAGTAGCGCGTTTCACGGCAATTCGGAAGCGGGCGGAAAAGGACTTTCCACCCGCTAGAGGATCACGTACTTCGCGCGCATGAATCGTAACTTACTATTACGTTAATGAAAGTGAACGTAGATGGAATAACATCTTTACTGTGTGATAAAACCTGATGGTGACTAAATTCGAATAACACAAACCATGATATTAAAAGTTGAAATTTGGTTTTGTAATAAGAACGTTAAAAATACTTGAACTTTTGTATTTTTGATTCGATTCTAATGTTTTTTCGACTCACCTTGTTCATCATAGAGATCTCCAGAGATCGCTCAAAAAAATTTTTACAAATAATTATTTCCAAAGTGTTTAAAAATTGATTTGTGTGAGTACGATACAAGATATGTTCCACAAAAAATTGCATGAGCACGTTGTATTTATACTTTTATATAAAAAAATTTTAAATGCTTTTCAGATAATTTGTGGGGATCTGGTCAGTGAACAAATGAGTGGAAAAACATTAGTTGAATCATATCGTTATTTAACTATAGTTTAATTATTTTGAACGTTCTAACTAGAAAACTTTTTCTCAAATTACACTGTTGTGTAAAAAAAATTAATATTTTTATTTACCTCTTATCATTATGTGGAATTATAATAGATTTGATGCTCTTGTATCGAAATATAGTAGTAAAAAATATGTATCACGTATACTTTTTATGTAATATTTTCTTAATGAAATGCTATTTTTGCTCACAAGTTATAATCAAAAACTAATGATAGCAACAGTATTTATTTAAAAAAACCTATAAAATTAAACAGTTTAAAAATTAAAATCGTTAGAAAATTTATCTACTAATATCTATCCAGCATGACACAGAAGCAACCAATAGACAACTTTTTAACGTACTGCGCGACATGAAATCACAACGAGAACTGCGCAGCGCATGCATAGGTGTGAAAACAACGTCAGGCGATATTTTTCTAGTGGCTATGTATGCACAGATGCTATTTGAATAGATTAAAATAGAGTAAATGCGAAAACAAAACACGACAAATTATCAGTTTTGAGGAATAAAATAAAAAATCGTATCATGTAGTATATACGTGATAGCAAAAAATGAAAAGCAGATATACATAGATTCGGCAAATTAAAACCTTCATATCTATAATATTTCTTTTTACAGACTTGTGTTATTGATACCTTGTATGGCTTCTATAAACCGAATTGACTCAGATTCATTTTTATCACGTAGGAGGTATGATGTGTTTACGGTACAGACATGAAAACGTAGCTAAACGAAAACTAGGAATTAAAATAATTTCGAGAGTTGATATTCGTGAACAGGATTGAGATTACGGTATTACAATAATTTCGTAAGTAAAAGATGCGCTCACGTCGTGCTGCAGTGGCCACGCCAACCGAGGAACGCTCGGCTGTGCACACAGCTGATTGTGTCAGCATCTTTTATTCACGAAATTATTTTAATTCCTAATATTCGTTTCGGGACCTCAATATTGCACGAAAACAGTCTAACGATGGTTCATTTTAGTCCTTATTCTATCCGGAATGGCGGAAGGTATCTCAACTATTCACTTTTTTGCCCCTGATATGAGTAACTTTTTCTGAATTTCGGTATGAAAGAGCGATGCACCGTCGAAATTTGAACCCTTTCCGTCCATTTGTTTATTTAACATATTAAGAAAAAAGGTGAGTTTGCTCGGTCGGTAAGGGTAGAACTGTGGCATGACCTTAAGCCGTAACTTTGAAACGCAATTCGAAGTGCGCATTAAAACCAACGAATAAAGACCCAGGGGCGCATGCGCGCAGTGCTCTTATCACCACATGTGATTATTATTATGGCGACATGTGATTCGGCGTTCGCCTAACTGACAGATCGCCGTAACCTCAATGTCCTCGTGTCGTATTTGTCGACTTTCTCGTGCCTTCGACGTGAAAAATATTACATGGGGTAAAGCACCCGTAAACTGTTTTTCGCTCGATTAATGATTTTAGTACTAGCTTTTGGCTCGCCTTTAGTTGGTATCGAAAACATTATATTTTTCCTAAAAAACATACTTTACGGGGATGCTACACAAAGTACAATTCCTTCTTTCTCATTGTCACTGGCGCAAATAATATCGCTGGAGATTCGACAAACGGTTTAACCGACTTTTCTAGCTTGAGATTCGGACGCGATCCGCCTGATTCATTCTCAAAAAGTTATACTGTTTGCTGGTTGGCTAGACGAGCAGGATTTTGCAGGGGCAGGAGCAGAAAAGTTAGCGTGTGAAGAACATAAGTTGCCTTACCAGCAAAATCCTTAGCGTTGGGATCTGCACCTCTTGCAAGAAGGCGTCGTACCTGGGCCTCGTCCCCTCGAATTGCAGCGACGTGCAACGGAGTTTCACCACGTTCGTTTCTACATCGACTTCTTGAGGCTCGGTGCTGCTCACTTGAAGTACTTTGGACGCTTACACTGCTGGGACTGATGCCTCCTGAATCAGACAAAACATAAAGAACAGGGAGCTGTATCACATACAATTGTTTTTATACTTTGTGTTTTGAACAAATGATTATAAAATAGTAACGGAATAGTGCCAATAACATCCGAAATTTGTTTAATGTCATTATTCATTTTTAATTGAATCAGAAATTTCAATCCAAAAAAATTACACAGAAAATTTGTTGTCAATATCATCTTGAAAATTTGTGATTTCATAACTTTGAAGGATAAGATTTTTCTCAATTCAAAGCGCTAATTAAAAAAATATTTCTAAAAACTATAATCCGATATGTTCATATCTAACCGAAGATAAGTTTTCAAGTTTTTATTGAGTTAAATATCGTCTTTCACTGTTTACAGTTTCACACAGTTTTCGCAGAGCTCATGAGAGAATTTATCACACATGATTTGTAAAGAACTCAATGAGGAACAACATGAGCTATAATTCGTCAGAATAGGACGAAGGGTACATGTTCTGGCATTGAAAAGGTGATTCAAACGTGTAATTCAGCTGATATTGTCATCAATGTAATTTTGTTAGACGAAATTTGAGGGTGTCAAACTTTTATAAGTCTGAAAAGATATAGTTTTGTATTAAATATTAAACTAGAGTAACCTCACTCAGGGTATTTGAATGCAGCAAAGAAAATGAAAGGAAAGATTTAAGAATTAAGAAATCGCAATTCTTTGTGCAGAAATCACACCAATCAGACGCGAATTTTTCATACATTATTTTAAACCGAACGGGCGTTTTAATCGGGAGTTGGAGAACTCTTGCCAAAAAAGGTGAGTACGCCCTCTAGTCATATTACGATTGAACATCTGTCTGTCAGAGTTTCCGGGAGTTGGCAAAACTGCGGCAATATCGGAGGCAGAGGAATAATTTAAAATTTCTGTAGGTATGTCGGTTTGATATTCGACGGTCTGTTGACACGGGTCGAATGACGAGTTGTCCCGTTTTGCCCAGCGGGGTTTATGCATTTCTTACCCGATTCCTTGTCCTGCGAGGTCATTTGCAGAAGGAGGGCGAGCTGCTGACGCTCTGACATGGGCGCTGGGTGACCGCGGAACCCACCGTTACCGCCCCTGGGCCTACCCGCGGGCATTCCGTCCTCATAACTTAAAAAACAATGCTTAAAAATCACGAGAACAACCACTTGTCACACCGTGAACACCTCGGCTAAACGCGGGCTTTGGAACAGAAGTAAACATAACCTAGAAACGGGGAGCAACTTCACGCCACTTTTACTTTGCCAGCGGGCGCCAATACGCCAGATATTCACTGCTTCGTATACTCTGATCGGCCGTTCTCTGTCTCACGATCACTTGACACAAGTTCCATTCAGATTATATGGTTTTACTGCCATCTAATTCGATTTCACGACGTAGCATGTGCCTTCAAAACGATAATATTTATAACGACAGACGAATGCGTAATATGACGCAATTAGGTTAACCCTCAGGTTGGCATCACTGTACTATTATTGTCGCTCGCGGGAAATTTTTAAACTCTATTCAGCACGCTTGCATTGACAATCTCTTGTACGCGTATCTGCTATTCATCAATTAAACTAGTTAAAAAACGATTTTGTACAGTAAGCACCGTATTGTGTCCTCAATAATGATAGAAGAAATAAAATCAAACCCTTCTAGCGTGTGCCAGCGATCAGATACGGTAAGTCAAAGGTTTTACAATGATTTCAGTAACATGAAAAATTATTTCCAGTCCATCGTAAAAATTATAATTAAACTCTTTGGTCAACTTTTCATCTATACATTGAAAGATAAAAGTATTTATATTTAACAGGTTTCTACAGCACACTTCCTTATTTTAAATAACGAGTGAAGTAATTTTTCATTCAAAAGATTGAGTACAACAAATATATTTGAAATTTTTTTGGGTCGAGTGTAGTTCTGTAAATAGCATGAGTTGATATAATGGGAAGTAAAGGAACTTTATTGGAAATGACTTCCGAGGTTATAAGCAATAAGCTTGTAATATTTTCACAAACTGTTTTAATAAAGAAAACGGGTTCACACTTCTTTCGCGGTTTATATCTAATATTAATATTTATAATATATGTATAATATATATTTATGTACGTGTATACGGTGATTTATGAACAGCGACACACATAATGTATAAAATAAATAAAACGTAACTAAGTAGAAATAATATACGCCGATTTAATGCCAATACGCTGCTACGATTGTTTGAACTATAGGTAATCGTACGGTGTGTATGTATGTACGACAAAGAAGTGCCTGTACAATACATACGTAGGCCGTTTCAGCCAGTATAACTTTATACTCTCGTCCATGTCATGATTTATAATTGCATAACGCAGTGATACTTAGTAATTACGAAAACACATTGTTCAATTATGACCGATTCAACTGCTACCTACAATCAATATTATATAAAATACACAGTAATTATTTTAATTCAAACAGACCGAATACATATACGTTGTTTTAATTGACATTTCCAATACTGCGGATTGTGCGCAATTATTTTTTATCATACTTTTTTTCTGGTTGTTTTTAGTATCTGTCAAAATTGAAGATCAGAAGCGAAAAAGACTTTCTCAAAGATTTCGCTGGTAAACCGAAAAACATCACACAAGCTATTATGTAAACATTATGATTTAATGACCATCAATCATTTCATCACAAATTATCCACAATATTTTATTTCAACAGCTGTTACTTTCAAGCTACATGAAGTCACACGTACCTGATTATGTTTAAAAATGTTACACTAATAATCACAAGAATAGTCATGATGGTGATGATGATGATAATGATAATAATAATAATAACAACAATAACAACAATAATAACATGATACACACATGGTAAAACGTTTTTTTAATATTATCTTATTATTATTTTATCATCTTTTAGTTGTTTGGATAGAAAATGGTATATTACAAGTACACAGTACCAATAGATTAGCATAGAGTTCCGGTTACTCGAGAGTTTTAAATAAGTTCGATTTTAATCGAAACGCTACACCTGCCTTAGAAGTTAATTATAGCAGATTACTGTTGAATAAGAGTCTTAAATTGTTCATATAGCGTTTACTTATAGAATAAAGAATTCGTATCTGTTATTACAGCACACTTATCAATAATCATTCACTGGTTCGTCCCGCCTTTTTTGGTCTGTTTGTGTATTATTTCGCAAACTTTCCGACAGCAAATGATTGACTAATTTTTTTCCCCCCTTCATTTTACTTCTTTTATAAATCGCTGTACGAATTCGAAAGACTAGGAGCCTTAGTCTAGGTAACACGTTAACGGTAAATATCAGAGTACATATCTACACATACTTCCTTGTTTTACGGTGAAACCATACATACAACTGTAAATGGAGTTTAATCGTGAACGTGCTTTCCACCCAAGGCACGGAAGTATTACTACCAAGGTGAAAACAAGATGTGGCATGAATTTATTTGGTAGTCGCCAAAGGAAAGTAATGAAGAGGGCACTAAGGCAATAATGTCAAACTCAGACAAGTCGTATCTTTGACCATGCGTGGAGGGTACGTATGTTTAATAACCAATTCTACGATTGTTACGATATTCATATCAGATGCTACCTATTGAGTTGAAAGATTAACTCAGTATTTGAGTATGTCTTAAAACAATAGCAGGATAATTGATTATCAACATCAAATTAGAGGGCTCAAGTTTTGGTGATAGTTTATGAAGATTGACTATCTTCTTGAGAAATGTACGTTCATAAATATACTACGTCGACAGACACACGCTCACAACTCACACACACAATGTTATCATATTTTTTAAATTCATGTTTTCATTCTTGCTTATCAGATAATTATTTTTTTTCTTTACTTTCTGGCTGTTTGAATAGAGTTTACTATAAATTTCCACGTCGATAATAATAAAGATAATAATAATGAAGGCGGAATAGTATAAAAATCAATATTGTACCGTAAACAAAACAACACAGACGCATAAACGCCGAATTTATTTTATCGAATCTTGTGCAGAGAAGCAAAGATTGGAGTAACATGGTATAATGCTCTCAACCGGTTTTAATCATTACCTTACGAAACAGCGGCTTGTCGACTGTTGGCTAGCTGGTTTGAAAAATGTAACGGATCAAGCTTTTTGCTTTGCTATATTTTCATAATATTGCGTGTATAGATTTTTGTATTAGATAATTATTCGCAAATTGAATATTCATTATCTTTATAGCGAAGTTGAAATAGAAATGATTAAATACGAGTGGACCAATCAGGTGAGAGATTGAAGAAAAAGTATTCTCCGTGCTCTTCGAAGCTTGCATGTCATTGGCTACCTCTAGCTAACGTGCAATATATGAATCTAGTCGTTGTTACAATAATTGATAAAACTCAATTGCCTTTCTTTCATGGAACAAATAATAAAAGAGATTGCTCATCAATTACATTGGCTATTAGAATCATTATTTAAAGTTTACAATTTTTGAAATTAATAAGTAAAATTTCTGTGTATGCGCACTAACTTATGAATTAAAAACAACTCAGTCGTTGTCAGGTTAAATTATTGTAAGCAGCCTAGCCTATAGACTAATTTAAATTTTTTATCAAATTAATTCTAACTATGAAGGCATTATTAGGCGAGCTGTCATAGATACCTAGATTCACTAAAGCAATAGCATCGTATGTGTCGGGTAAATTGTTCCTTGATATCATTTGGTTCCTATAGCACTCGATAAAAAATGCCTTAAATAGTTCAATGACTGGCTCAGGTTCTCAACACTTACAACTTGATCACTGTTAACTAACGTAATCAAAAATAATAACGATCCATCCGAAATAATGTGTTTAGTTATCTATAATCCGAGGTTAAAATTATATATTCAACAGTTAAAATAATTTATTAGACCTATTAACGCTTTCGCGATATTTAATGTAAGATTAATGTTGTAATATCTCCATAACATCTAACCCCTCGCATGGAATGTCTGTTAATTTCTAAAACATCGAGTTCGAAATTTTTGATAGAAAGTATCGTTTAGGGCTGAGCATATTTTAATTTATGAAGAGTTTATAGTTCAAAGAAATTTTTTATAGGAAATAATTTAATCGGCCTCCTGAATGAGACACGCATTTCAGCCATCCGTTAACAATCACTCATATTTTTCACGTATGACGTGTGAATTACTTTCAATCATCTCATTTTGTGAACACAACGTATGTAATGTATATAATTCAAGTAGTAAAATATATAATATACCTATTTTATATGTAAACATACGTATACAGAGAGGATCTTTTGAAACTTGTACGTTTGCACATGCTGTGCTCAACGAGGGGCTATCCAATCCCGAGTATACTCGCCTTTTCCTACAGTGAAACTTCCCGATGGGGGACATCTTCGGGACTAAGAATATTGTCCGTTATTGAGGAGTCTCCGTTATTCAGAACAATATTAACGTGTAAATTGTGCTTCTAGAGATTTTTAGACTGTCCGTTGTAAAAAGAAATCCGTTGTTGGTAGGTGATTGTTAAGAGAAGTTTCACTGTGCCTCATGGTAGTTAAGAAGCGAGTATACTTGAGAGTGAATAGCTCCTCGTTTCTCAATTTGCAGCGGTTAATTGAAGACGTGCAATCACTTCGAATAATTCGAAAAGTCTATTTCGAAAGATTCCCATGGTACGAGTGAAATATTAGTATTTTATTGCTTCGCATCTAAGAACGGAAAGCTAAGTGGAAACAAAGAATATTCAATCCTCAATGAACGAAATACAATTTATACAAACGTTTGAAGAGAATAATTATATCTACATCAAGTACAAAGCTGTCGAATATTACTGTTTTTACAATCACAAAACTCAAACGTTATATGAAATTACACATCAGTCACGCATTTAATAATCTTCATATTGCGAGATGTGATAAGTGTACATTGGCATTATATTATTTAAATAAAAAGAATGGCACTCATTCAGTCGACCACATTATATTTTCCAATAAGTATTAGATTAATTTCTTTTGTAGATTTTGCCGTCCAGAAATCGAATTCCTAGTCATGAGCAAATGTCAATTCAAATTATTTGTTTTGAACAATGTTCTTTTTTTGTTATTAATTTCTAGCTCTACAGCCACAGTTTTGTTTCTACCAGTCTTTTCTCCTTCTCCATACCTAGGCAATTTAATTACTAACAATCGTCATTATGAACCCTGTTTTCATTTCTTTTTATTTTAGGTTTGGTTTTTCTCAACCAATTTTCACTCAATAGCTTGAACCGTAAGCTGAATCGATCTTTGTTTCAAACTTTTATATTATGGCACAAAAAAATTTGGCATAATTTGATTCATCATTCATATCATTCCAGATTAACAAACGGAAGACTTAATTAAAAGGGTTTCGTTCTATGATACTTTCTTCAATTGTTTTGTTTATTCAGCTCAAGCACATTGCTTTTGAATCACGAGCGTAGACTATCCTGGCCTATCTGTAACGAATTTCACTATCTTCATTCACATACGAACATAAGTTACTGATATTATATTAATTGGTACCACCTTGTCGATAACATTTCACATCATGTTTTAATGAATCAAACAACATAATAATTTGTACTTAAATTGAGTTATTCTTTTTGACAGAATAGAAGAAAGGACATAGTCGTATGAAATATGTTCTTCCTCCTATGTACGTTTTAACCTATGTCTTTCATACATCATAATTTGTAAACATATTTTAAGTTACATTATTTTTATGTATTTATGACATGATTATCATGACATGTGACTAATTCGCATCAATAAAATTAGACGCTAGTATGCCGACAGCTTATTTTCTTTCTATACATTAATCATTGAATGCTATTCGTATAAACAAGATAACAGTGAGCATGTGAAGACAGTATAACTTCTGTGACAAACATTACCCACATAAACAATACGCACAACAAGCGTAATTAATTGCGGAGGTTGTTATTATCTGAATTCATAAATGATTCCATTCAGTCAGTCAAAGTAAATGGAAAATTTCACAGTTCAATTATGATCTGTTTGTCAGACGAAACTATATGTCATGGGCTCGAGACTCTTACCTATTGACTAACCATAGTATTATATAATGTTACGTGTGTATGAATCAATTGCAAGACTTCGATAGACCTTTTTGTTTCTTTTTTCATCATCAATTAGTGACTGGTAATGTCGTTACGTACCGAATAAATGAGTAGAGATGCGAGTAGAGAAGCTACCACACTATCGTAGTATCGACAGTATCCAATATTTCGAATAATTGGTCATGTCGAGACACGTAACATTTTTTTCAAATACTGATCAACCTGATCATCCATCGCTACTGCTGCTTGAACTGGGCGTCAGTTGTTTTAGTTTATGGCCGACTGATGTTGCCTTTATATTGGGCATTACTGTTGAAGATGGTTCAGGGATATCTGTTCTTTGCTAAAGTCTCCACAGGCTGGATTTTCTCGGCATAGGTACAGATCCTGCTAGACGAATCACATAAATAGATAGTATCATTACAGCAGCACAATTATATAGATGAATTTTTCTAATTCTTTCTATCAATTCCATTTTAACGAAATCTATACATTTTTGTCGCATTATTACTATGGTTTGCATTTTTACACATGTTTTATTGTCATTTAATAGAGGGTGCTAAAAAATATTGGAACTATCGATTCCTTTCTTAATTACTAATTACACTTTTTCTTACTAACCAGCATGTGATATGGCTACCATATCGATAGGTAAGGAGCCTCTCCTTTTTGTTGCAGGTTCTGGAATCGACTCTTTCCTGCCAATATCTCTTTTCCATCGAATCCAGGCAGCACTTTCAGCCACATCCATACCGCCAGCAAACATTTCAGGTCCGCCACTGCTTCTTCGACGTAGAACCTTCTTTCGATTTCTTGATTTGCCATTCACACTGTTTCTGTTGTACATCTCACGTCGGAGTTCCGATATGTCGGCAGGTACAGAGCCACGTCTCAGTGACGGCATCCCACTGATAGGAAGCGGTGCTTCGATTACATGGGTCGAAGCGTTGTTATTGTTGGGACAGTCTGCTTCTTCACCTAGATTCATTTCAAGAGAATTGTGTTATTTCTTTTACATGTGAAGTAATATTTAAGATCGTTTTAATCAGGGAAAATAACAACTCTGAGATGTCATGATAAGGATAAATGTGTTTGCACTCGAACGTGGATTTCTGTTTTCCATGTGATTAAACACTTTTAGATGTATGTCAGGAATGGTTAATGGTCTTACACATTGGAAAGAAAACATTGTCCAAAAGGCCATCCAATACAGAGTCTTGCGGTAAACTAGCTCTTCGAGGGGAGGATTCATTTTCTTCTTGCGCACCCAACGCTGATCTGTTGGATCCTCCATCTAAGGTCAAGCAAAGGCAATTTTGTTAGAATGTTAGCTGGTATTAATTGCGGTTGATGAGAAATGTGATATTTAGAGTTTGGTACGCAATATAAAGTCTTGTTAACATGTGAGCACTGAATTGTGGGGATGCTTACTATGTTTTTTATTATCACATGGTGCAATACGAATCTTGTATTGTGTCAGCTCATATCTAGTCCGTATTTTTAGATATGACATTGAAATATATGCTTATGTGATGCAAGACTAGAAAATCACTGTTAAATTCATCGTATATGCATTACAATATTTATATTTATACAGCATACGATTTGATACATTTATATAAATATATTTACATTACTACAACAATGTCGAGGAACATTATCAATAATCAACAGTTTCTATCATTAGCTAGGTGATAATTACTTTTATAACCTCATGCATATTATATGTTGTGTACAATCTAAGTGATGAAAAAAATCTTCACGACTGATCATTAAATAGATAGAATTTTTTGTTTTCTAATGAAGTCACATGGCTTTTGTCCTAAAATTTTTCCCTATTTTCTCAACTTATCGTCATTCTAATGGCTATATAATAGTATTCAAGCCTATCTAATAATTTATAGTAGCGCTGTTTAAAACTTTCCGGTATGATTAACGACTATGTTATTAAATCAGATGTATATTAAGTGAAAATTGATGTCAATAGTCGTAAAATATGATATAAAACCCTATCATGATCACATTCGTAAATGCATCTAACAGTAAGAATATCACCTATCGGTCGTTTTGTTGCGTCAGTGAGTAAGAGAGCACGTTGCAAAAATTAAAAAAATTTTCTGAAAATTTCAAGTTTCGACTAATAATAATTTTTATAAGAATTCCATGTACGGTAAAAATCGGATGTTTCTAAACCTCCGCGCGTCATAATTTTCTTCTAAAACATACGCAAATTTCACGGTTATCATAGGAGAATAATAAACCGAAGTTGCCAGGTAAATTGTAAGGTGTCCTGTAACCATTTAGTAATGAGCATTACTTGTTATTAAAAATACAAATAATTTAGATAAATATTGTAAATTGCAATTACGTGATACAGATATAATAATTACTCATGAGATCATAATTTGCACAGGAAATTTTGTTTTTTATGCTATGGAGATGAATGGGGTGAAATTTAAATAAAAAAAAAAAAAAGACTTGATAACATCTTTACTTTTGAACGGTACTTGGACTAACACTTGAGAATATATTTAGCACGATAATTTCTGATGGGATGGAACCTGATTATTTTCATAAACATTGTTATTAGTTTACACCGGATTGATATTTTTAGAAAATTGTTGTGATTTCAATAACGTGTCCATTAACAAATGTAAATCATACTCTTAATACCCAGGATACTCGCGCTGCACAGTAAGTAAAATATGTATTGTTTTGCTGTCTGTCTAACGTTCTTACATTATATTTTTCATTCAAATAAATATCAAGCACATGCATATAAGAGAAAAAAAATATAGAATTCAATTGTATAACAGTAACATGGCTGATATGATTACACACTCAAGTCTTTTCAAATTATAGAGGTTGAAAACAATTAATATCTATAGTCTGCATCTCTGTGTATATGTTACAAGAAAATTTATAGTACAGTATGTAGAAGCTATATGAGTAGTATTGTATGTATGCAGGTATTGCTTTGATTGTAACTTAAACACAATATTCAATTCTAGTCAAAAGTTGATGTATGTGTTTGACATGTAGCCTAGTTTCATACGGTGGTAGCATACTTTGGTGCCTGGTCATATCGGTCGGGACGGAGCCTCGCCTAGAATAACGATCCCCACGTGGTGCTAACGCCAGCATTGAGACGTCATCTAACTTTGACAAAAGGCCAACTGGGGCTGAACTTCGCCTCCTCGCGAGTCCCTGAAATTCCCGCGAAATACGTAAGTTATTATTTTGAATATTCATTAGAATGTAAGAATCTTTTGCTTAGTTGAAGAGGATTGAAAATGCAATTAAAAATTGTGGATTAATCGCTTTCATTATTATGCTTGAATTTTGGTCTACTCAATCATTGGCTGGTATCATATCGGTATCAACCTTGGGACAATTTCTACTTTATGCCATCTAAGATTCAGAGGTCTTTTCTATGTATTGAAAGCAGTAGCTACAAATATAGAAAGTGATCCTAGAAATATTTTGTTTTTAAACAAAAATTAAAAAAGTAATTTTACGAAGTTTGTAACGTAAATGTAATGACGTAATTATAGGTTGAGCGTTTTTTGATCGACTGGAATTCGATAAACTACAACGAACTAGAACATACGTGTATTTTGCAAACTTGAAATTTTCAAAGTTAGTCTCAAGTTGTAAAATAGTTATTTTGTGTACAATGTTTCATTAGGTTTACATTACCGACTTCAACCCAGTGTTATTTCAACAAAATTTCTAATCGTAAAGTCTTGACGCTCTCTGCAATTTTACGACACAAGGTTTTGTGTTTAAATCATACCTCAAGGAAAAGTTGGGTGATATCGTTTTAAACACAACTGAATTCCTAACATTTTCATAGTTAATAAGACTATTATATTAGAGACTAATAGATTCTCTAGGAATATCATCGGATTTTTTTTTTTTTTATAACACAATATGATTATACATATACATTGTAAAAAGAATCAACTGGTGCTCTGTTATATAATTTTATGAAGCACGCTTTTTCTGAGTCACTGTGATAAAAAAATTATCTGCAAATAATGAGTTTTGATTAATTAAAATTGGATGAGTTCTGAATTGGATTTTGATTTTGACTTTTAACCCCGCGTGAATAATCAAAGCGTTTATATTCATTTCCTTCTCTTGCCGCTCTATGGAATTAAAAAAAAAGAAATTGTTTAGTTTGATTACTGATCACTAAATGAAAAGGAAACACCTGCATTTGAACCTTGATTCTAAAAGCACTTTACGAGTGAGAATTTCGATATCACGGGTACACAGACTCTTCCCTTCTCATTCTATTTAACGCTTGAGATAAGTATCAAAATCAAATTTATGGTTACCCATTGTTTTCGTTTTGAATTAGACGACCCTTATGAATTTGGGTAAAAATTTTAAGAGTTTTTATAGTTTTTTTCAATAAATTGTATGCACGTTACATTTTTGACTTGAGGTTAGAGATGCTCTGAATAGATTTGCTTGACAAGATGGTTAAAAAATAGTAATAGAGATGTCATCTTGTAGGCATTTAAATTTATGAGCCTCATGATCACTGAGTCGGAAAGTAACAGGTATAAAGTGGCAAATCAAAAATACTGTTTTCCATGAAGGCCTTATCATTTTAACTATAAAATTGATTCCTCCCTATTATGAATGTAATTGCAAAATCAATAAGAGAATGTGAGGAAAATTTCTTTGCATCATTTAAAAATTTGAGAGATCTTCTCGATGCAGTTACCTGGTTAGATCGCCTACTTGTTGATAGTGTTCTCCCATCGTCGCCACATCTCGGGTCTACGTTCTCCTTCATTTCTGGTTCCACGCTGAGTTTAAGAACTTTGGCTCCTTTGTCCTTCCCAGTTTCCGAATCTCTCTTGTTGCCTATAGCAACACTATCATTCGTCGAATCACTGACACTTCTCCGCGGTTCACTGCCACTATCGCTTGAACCACTAAGAACACGGGGTGGAGAATCGGGTGGCGTACCAACGAAGAACGCCCTATGTGCACTGTCAGATGAAATTGGTACCGCACTAAACCGTCTGTTAATCTGACTATCATTCTTCGTTAAGTCTATCACTGGTATTGAAAATCGTCTCGTCGAATCGCACAATAATTTCGTATCGCTATAGCAGGATTCCACGACAACAGAATCGACACCAACTGCCAGATCGGTAGTATTTCCAGTTTCTGGAGAACTTCTCTCGTTATGGGAGTACGTTTTACAAATATTTGGCCCTGACTTGACCTCCAAAGTAATTATTGTACCTTCGGGATGTGGCAAATCCGCAGACTCTGATTCAGTTTCGACAGATTTCCGTCTATCGCAAACATCCAAGGTCAAAGTGGAAGATTTTTGACTAGTCTTTTTAATGGAGAGCAAAGAATCAACGAGCTGCATCGAATGTCGTCTGGCACACTCTGGACTCAGCGTATTGGTATCAAGTTTCCTCATGAGATCCGGCATCGCGGATCCTCGTCTCTTAATCGATGCTTCGGAAGAGTTAGATTCTCTCTTCTGTATTCTAGCAACATTGAAAGTGGCGCTGGATCGTCTGCTCGAGTCTTTACTATTACAGGGCACGGGCGATTCAAGAGGTGTACTGCACTGCCCATCGGTATAAGATCTGTCCTTAGTAGGGCTCGGAGTTGAACTTGAAAGACTGTCGGCTTCGATTAGGGCCTCGGAGCACTGGGACATTTCTGCAGTTGTCGACATGTACCTCATTCGCACGTAAGGCTGCAGAGGCGGGAATGTTTGTTGCCTGGTCAACTGTTTCGTCTGGCTGGATAATTTCTGATCTGGCTGTAACACGGTGCTCAATCTGGAGGCCTCCTTGCTGTTTGTTATGCTTGCTATGCTGGGTTCGGGTAGTAAATTTTCCGCGCTAACAGGCCGTTCGCTACTGCGCGCAGCAGATGAGTGAAGGCTGCTTTTCGAGGACAACAACGACAGTGAACTGCGACCAAGCATCGTTTGATCTTCCAGTTTGACAAGCGGAGTTTTAAGCTTCTTCTGCTCCGTCGGTAGGCTTTCTCTCCTGATAATGGTCCGCGAGATTGGCAGTAGTTTTGGAACACTCAATGGCACAGAATGCCTTCGTCCGACACGTTCGGTGTCCACTTTTCCGGGTAAACTGGGCCTCCTCGACGAGGAAGCATCCGGCAGTAGTAAATCGATGCTTCCAGAGTCTTCGGCCAGATCTTCATCCTCCGAGCTGAGGGCGTTGTCAATGTCTTCGAGTTCGGAGATTTCCGTCTTTGTTTCTTCGGCTGCCTCCTGCTGTATCAAAGCCTCCCACCTCGTTTGATTGCCTTTCAAATAATCCATAAGATTGACACTCAATGCAGTACCCAAAAATCTATGCCATTCTTCATACAATGGTGTTACTACAAACTTGAAGAAACCGGCTTGGATTTTTGGTATACTTATTGTATGTCTGTCGCACAGAGGAGTTACTGGCAGGTTCAATTTTCGTTCGTAGTCTCCCTGGCGGAAGAACTCCTCGCAAACTTTGTGCGACCACTTTCGAGAGATATCCCATGGGCGACATGGATTTGAAATGTCCGCGCACTTTAGTGCTATTTGGAGGATGAAGTGCCGGTCTTCACTCCTACTCATGTCGAGAAGGTTTTGGTCCAGATATCGCTGGAAAAATAAGAGGGATATTATGTTTATGCGGAAACATTTACCGGTTAATTCAGCTATGTTACAAAACACGTCTACTACGCGAATAATTCTTGCAGAACAACCAGCATAATAGAAGGAGAAAAATGGGCATTGAGAAGAACGAGAAAAAGGAAAAAATATCTGAGTTACCTAGATTGACGAAATGTTTTCAAGTGTGTTAGATTTATTCCGAATTGTGTATTTAGCACCCCGTAACTTCTGTGTACTTTACCGTAAGCATTAACAGAGAAAAAAATAACGGTTTCGGAAAATACTGAAATATTCCAGTTCCTAAAAAAATGCTGTGAAATTTTATTTTTACAATTTCTGCGACGTTTTATTGGCAAATTTTAGCAGAGATATTTTCTTGTGCTATGTACTCTCTAAATGTGAATCAGTTATAAGTATATCACTGGGGAAAATCAGTGTATATGCACTGGAAATCAGTGGGATATCAGTGAAAAGTCAGTGCATGTGCACTGTTTTTTCCAATGGTATACTTATAACTAGGAATTAATGAATTTTCACTGATTAAAATTCAGAGAGTAAGGAAATTTTCGGCAATAGATCTCAAACTATGAATGATTTATGTAAATGTTGATGATAAAATTTTTTTTTTTTAATTTTACGACTTGTATTACAATGTCATTATGCGAAGCCAGGGCTGGATGTCAGTATTCAAAGTGCAGAATACTTACTTTGAATCTGGTGAGAAATTCTTGTTGTCTTGTAATGTCTGTAGCCAAAATTAGTGAGCTGATATGTCTCTCTAACTCTGGTCTAAGTTCTGGTTCCAACTGTTCCGAAACCCCACTTTCCAATAAGCAGCCTATAGCTGATCTCCAATGGTGATTTTCCAACACCGACGTATTCTGAGCAAAGATACTTTTGTTATTGAAAAAAGTAGCTGATGTCATTTCGGGCAGCATTTATTACTTTAATAGAAATTCTTGACCACAGATACTGAGAGTAAGCATTTATTGATATTTAAATTTTCTACAACACAAAATTGAAAAAAGAAAAAAACAACATAAACATAATATCTAGGATTAAATTTTGATATTTCGTTTATCTTACTTCGTAAAGCGCAGCGAGATGATTACTCGTGGCAACCAAAAATGGCTGATTAACACCTGGATGATCCAAATCGTGCGTCACAGCTCCAATTAAGGATGCCATTATTTCCAAATGACTCAAGTGTTTTCTTATCTGCAAGTAGAGAGAAATTTTTTTGAAACGCTATAGAAATTTGTAAATAAATAAATAAAAATAGTCATCGGGGAGAGGAGGCGATTCAAAAAGCCCATATGCACTATGAACATAATCATATAAAGCCATTTTATACACACATGATCATGAATGATCCGTGGTCATGAATGCGTCACAATATGAGATTGGGATTGAAGACCTTACCTTCTCTTCCTGGAGGAAACAATGCATAGCCTGTGTAACGTCGGTCGCATGTATACTATTGTGGTAAGGGTTTGTACTGTGGTAGCCTTCTTCAATTAGATCTGAAATTTTTTGTCAAGTCAGTGTATGTTACATATTACACATGTAAATGTAAGGAGTCGCAAGAATAGCTTCCAGATCCTAAATGGAAATTGATTTTTTCCAACATCTGATTGGACAGTTGGATTTTTGAAGCCTCTGGAGCGTGCGTAAAGCGCCCCGTTTCCGAAAAGTAGAGTAAAACAACTGCCACGTTGGCGCATGTGCACTTTCGAATAACTCAATTCTCAAATCTAACTCTCATTCGCAGGTGTTGGGAAAAATGAACAGACTACGCTAAGGTGGTTAATAAAAAAATGATTTTTTTCGTTCTAATACTTGTAAATTCTTCAATATTTTTCAAACTCATGCTTCGGTCCTTGAAGCTGATTCTTGAAACTTTCCAAACCCTTACATCAAAGCATAGTTATCATTATTAGAACACATATTCATATTTTTTCCGAAAAGGTGAGATTCGACAGTTTTCAGATTACTGCAACGTGTGTTCTAGTGATGAAAACAATGCTTTGTTAGAGAGATTTGGAAAGCTTGACGAATCAGCTTCAAGGACCTAGATGCATGAATTTAATAAGATCGATGTTATAATGGAAATAATATGCCGTTTTGAATTTTTTAATTAATTTACTTGATTCAACTACGCATGTTGATGATTTAAAAAAAAGTTGGCTTGAATTTTAAAACTTTATTCGAACCGATACATTTTTAGAAGAGGATGATTGAGTACTTCTTTGCAGTAATCTGGTGATAATATCAAAAATTATTCATATAATTCGTTTTTCTTCATGCGTATATTGTACAATTATTTTGTTCAATAAAAATATTGATTAACGCCATTAAATATTCGACTCACAGCCGGAAAAAATATATTAGATTCAACGAATTCCAATTATTTAAATGTATGTGTACGATACCCTCATTGTCATTCGCTACTTGCTTTGTGGAATCAAATATTTAATTAATTAAATTGAAGCACAAATGCAATGACTCACTGTGAGATGTTTAGTTATAGCTATGGATGTGAATATTGAGGTATTTTACATTCTCTTCCCTGTCTCGTAAAAATGCATACAACAACTCCACTTTATGACACCGAAATTCGCAAGAAACTCTTCAACAGCTATCAAAGTAGGGAAAACCCTGTATTAAGTGAAATGAGAAATTATTTTCCACGATTAATATCAACCGAGATCAATGAGGTACGTGACATTTTGGGCGGTACAAAAAAGTTATCTTCATAAGACCTATATTTTTTTACAGAACCCGTTGCAGGTCTAGCATTTCGATTCGGGAGTATGAAGTCGAAAATGATGCAAACTGAATTTTAAGGATATTTTGTTATTTATTAAATTCGGTCCATGTCCGAAGAAAAGAGAATCGCATATTTCTAAATGCGCTCTCAAGACTTCATGCCACATAACGTTTCAAACGTATGGTTGAAAACAATGTTGTCGACTCTGTTATACAAAGTGCAATTTTTTACGCTGAATTTGGAAACATACTGGCCAAAGCTAAATCTGATAATACGTCGGGAGAGTTGATATATCACGAGAGAAAAAGGTAGAGAACATTATTGGGCAAAGTAACATTGGCGTGTTCTTAAAACCCGTTCATGTGAACAAAAGTAGGTAGGTACTTGGTATAAAATTGGAATTCATTTGCCTATTTACGTGAACTTGGCGTATCAGAGATTGAATTGATGGCTCCGTAAGTCGTTGATGAGAAATTCTGTAAGAAACGATTTATGAACAATTTATTTTACAACTTGTCGAATAAACTGTATTTTTTCAATTTTTTCTTCACGTTTATAGCGAAAACTCTCTAGAAGTATGAGTGAAAAAAAAAATATATGGCCAGCATACTAATTTTAGTACTCGCAATGCTATAAAATTGTGAAAAGAGTTGTCTTAAAAATATTTCGTCGTAGAAATACCGAAGCATTTAAGAGAGCTGTACGCGAAATTCTCGAAAAACTCTGCGCATTTCTTACAACGCGATTCGTCGATTCGATTAAATTATGTATTTTCACTTCCCTTTCAAATACTAGACTTGACTCAAAGAAATCCTTCGTTATTTCTATTAATACTGTAACAAATAATCTGATCAAATTAAAAATAATTTGACTAGTTTTTCGAAATGGTTCAACACTGGAATCAGTCAAAAAGTTTTTCAATTTGAAGATATCACGTAATTTTGTGTATCGTAAAATATACGAAGATCTGATGGTATTGTACATAATGTAAAAAGAACGCATTCGTGAGTAAGCAATGACGTCCTCTTTTTTTTTCTTCTTTTCGTTTTTTCCCTCTTTTTGCTCTCCAATTTCTTCCAATAAACTCAAAGAGCGAGGCGAACGGACAATCGGTTTGCGACTCATATCTGATGTGAGTTTCGGATTTGGGTTAATCATAATCATGCACATGCCGAATGATTCACGCATACATGACTGATATAGGTATTACAGACGGAATGGGCATAATGTAAATAAGCATTCATACTGCATGCGGTAATATGATTGTGTGCGTATACTGCAATGAAATTTTAAAACATGTTACATGATTGATAATTTATTGTTGACTTACTGAATAATTTCCATACTCTGACAACATCGAGCTGGAAGTGTTCGAGAAGGCCGTACCAATGAAAGAGATGAACGCAGAGTACCGGCAAGGATCGACCTGAAATTCAGGTTTATCAAGTGCTGGACGAAAATGCGAAGAAGGAACGACGAGCAAAATATTATATTGCTAATTTTCTGGTATATTGGACGAATTTCCTTTTACTTTTTGCCTGTGGTGTGGCAACGAAGCCCGCAATAATCTTACGGGAATTGGGTTTCAATTAAATCGTCAGGATTTTTCATACGTTATAAACCGTGACGTTACAAAAAAAAAAGTCTCCACGGGCACGACCCTTCAGATTATGAATAGTTTGGGCGCTACGAAAATGTCCAACCTATATCCAGGATTCCTTTGTGCCAGAAAAGCTAAGATAAAAATGATTATTCCTAATGAATAAAACCTAGGCACCTAACCGGACATCTCCTCCTCTAACCCCCAATGATCTTACCTGTAGATGACGTTACATGAGGAAACCTGGTGCAAATAGGCGTTTTTGGTTCTCCGATGGAAAAATTGAGATTAGAGAGTATAAAAAACGTCACTGTGTTTCAAATAAGTTGACGAAGGGTTTTAGCGCTTAAACTATTTATAGCGGAGGCTCGCCGGTCGTGCCCGTGGAGACTTTTTTTCGGAATAACAAGATCTGCGACGTGTAAAAAATCCAGACGATTTCATTAAAACCCAATTCCCATAAGATTATTGCGGGCTTCTTTATCGAGAACAAATTTTATTCCGCTCACATAACGGATAGTAGATGGGGGATGATCGCTCTTGCATAATATAGGAGGAAACTAGGAGCCGACTAATATTGATTATCAAATAGCTTACCTCCAGTCACCGTCTCCAAGGTAAACGCGTTGAACCTCCAGTTACCAGACTTTTGAAGCAGGCACTGGAATGAAAAATTTGAAGGAATTAAAATCATGATTTAAACTGCAAATCGCACGACATTTGCGTAAATGCGTAAGCGAAGGCTACTTAAAAAAATTACCCAATGGGTCACTGATATCTTCAAATGTGAAAGGATTCAAGAGTATGGCTATAATATCTGTAAATATGAGAGAGAAAGTTGAAAAAGTAGTTGAATTTTCAGAATTTGTATCATGAAAATCGATCATTGAATTCACTAGAGGTCTTTGCAATGCAAAAGTATGTAGTTCGATCCACGCTTAAATTTTTATCAACAAAGTAAGCGCGTAGCAAAAAAAAAAAGTTTAACACCAAAGTTTTATGGTTCCGAAGAAAAGAAAAGTTGGTATAGTTGGATTTACCGTAGTTGACGCTACTTTGAAGAATTTCGATAAAAAGTGATACTTTTCTTAAAAACAGGAATCTATTTTTCTCGGCGAAAATTATACCGTTATACCGGATGTCAAGACGGTTTCAAATACAGGTATGTTGTATTTCGAGTGTCTTCCATACTCATAATATACTGCATACATATAATATAATGATTCGAGAAAAACGAACAGTCATTTGTACCACGCATTCTTATAACTCCAATAAAATTTAAATCGTTACAGCAACGGTTACTTTTTTACCAGAATATTCCAGTAATTACAACTAAAGAAAATTTTCACCCGTCAAACTTTTATCCCAAACCCTTATCCGTAGTCCGTTCAATTGTTTTTCGAGATATTCGACAGCGTATTGGATTAAAATCGGACAAAGTTGTATACATTCCATTCACGAACAGGGTTGCAAATTTTTCAATGAAAAAGTAATGCATTAACCATTACTTTTTCAATTCATAATGGAAATAATTTCCATTACAACATTGAATTATTTCCATTATGTTTAATGCATTAATTTTTCATTAAAAAATTTGCAATCCTGTTCACGAATATAAACTTCCGAGCATTTGTGTTTGTACGTAAATTTTTACCCGTACCCAATGGCACTCAGAGAACGTGCTTATTGTTAGAGAGCATCTTCACTGATATTCATGCGTCAAGCGTCCAGAGTCCATACAGAGTCAATCGAGCGAGTGAAGCGATACAGTTTCCAATAAAATTATTATTAGTTTCCGTCATGCCGTCGACGCTATACCGCGTCCATCCAATACTGACTCTTCAAATTTTCGGTTCATTAAATTCTCCGCTGTAGGCACATTGTTACTCAAGTGTGATAATGAAAGCTAATTAATTACCTGCAGGCAATCGCTTTATATGCATACGTCGTTATTATAACAACGACACTCGATCGTATGCATAAGGCATGATATAAAAGCTGGATAAACAAAAGAATAATTAATGGTTGTCAGAGTGTCCCTTATTTAGGGCGTGGATGAATTTTTTCCGTCTCGCCCCACAAATAAACTTTAAATAATTCAACAAAATTTTTTTTCATACCTTTACCTCAACTCTTAACACGTGTCACCGAGAGGGTGGATTTCACCGTTTAAAATACACGTCTTTCGGAAACATTCCAAGTACATATTTTATTGTAAGAGTAATAATGTTCAAAAAAATCCGTAACTGCAAGGTTTTACCAGGCATTAGCGCTACTCTATGAGAAAAAATACTCATCATCATACCAGACAATATAAACGAATTGCATTTCTTCGAAAGATAAAACAATAAATAAAAATAAAATGAGATTCCGAGGATTCGCAATTCGTCTAGATTGTCTGACATACCTGTCACGGAAAAATTGGACTTTTTTTTTTATTTACATCGACAGCGATTTTTCTAATTTCTCTTTTAAGTCACGGGTAGGTCTGAAAAATCATTAAAAAAAAAGCTCAAACTGCCATATGTATATAAATTACCAAGATTAATCTCGGTTCATTCTCGGATTCTCGGAATTAGTGCAAAATGGTCCCAATCTTGATTTCGGATCTCATCCCACTAATAAATTAATTTACAGATTTCAACAAAAAGGCTTTTGGCGCCAATTATAAGACGAGCAAATGAAATTGTTTGATTAGCCAAGAGCACCGCTATACTATAAAAATGCAAACAGGTGTATCTCCTTGAAACCAGAAACGATCCCTCAATTATTTCGTAACAGAAAAGGAAAAAGAAATTGCTAAGTGGATATTTGAAAGCAATGTGCGCGGATTTTCAGTAACTAAAACATAAAATCCTGACATAGTAAATCGTTTGTTTTTTTTTCTGCACTGAGAAGTTCCGAATAGTTCATATTTGGCAAGGAAAAGATTTTAAGCTCACGGTTTAATGCCGTTTTTATCCAATCTTCCGGTTCCAATTTTGATTGAAATCAGTAAAGTAATGTTATAGAAATGAAATTGAATAACAGACCTTCGGATCTGCACTTCTGCAAATAGAGGAAAGTGTGATTTGCTCCAAATCTTATGTATAAACAGCGAATGGTAGAAAGAATGTGAATGAAGATCAAAGAAAAACGAATTAAGAAAGCAAAAAATTGAGTAGCCGTGAAAAAGGTCATAGATCTAAAAATAGTGCAAGATTAAGCTCCAAACAGAGTTTCAATACAACGGATGAAAAAGATAAAACAAGAAAAGACAAACGTTTCAGAAGCAATGAGAGAAACCCAATTCAAAGTAAAACAATTGACAATAATCACAGAACGTTATTGTCCAAGTTTTATAATTTTTAATGAAATCGTCAGCGAGTAAATCAAATTCGAAACTAGTTGTTACATAATCAAAGAAACCCCTTTGTACAGTGTTTAAAAAATTACATAAATTCAAAACGGTCTTTTACGTACACTTTCTAAATCCGTTGGAGTGATTTTATCATTTATTGTAAAATCTCATTACCACATGTTGGCGACTAATTTACTACTATAATTAGGATTAGTTAAACTGACGCGCGGACATAAATCGACTATAACTGTAGATAACTTCTAGTGTAATTATACCGGTCTTATTTTAATTAAGCGAATGAATTACAGCACAACAGACGTATGTCGCGACGGCGTTAAACCTTCCAAACAAGTCTCCAAATCAATCATGTCCACAACGTCTTGATTGTTGTTAATTCCTGCGAATCGAGACAGTTATTCACACACGGTGTGTGCGTTTCAAGGTCGCGTATGCCCAGGGAAGAGTATCAAGGGTACAAGGTGATACAGACCTGTACTTGCCCGTGAAATATGTCGTCGAGTATGCCTGGGTCTTGGTTCAGAGTCCTGGTGGTCAATCGCTTGCGGCGCCGTTTGTGCATCGTTAAAAACCTCCCAGTGTGCCTTGTCCTATCCCGGCTGGTGTCCATGGCTTCGAGAAGCAGCTTGTCGACGTCGGAAAGCCGGCGAAACGTGTTCGTGGTTGATCCTCGGTGGGTAACCGGTACAGCCGGCGACGGTGACGGGGACGGAGACGGAGACGTGCCCGAAGACAGAGCGGGCGCGACGGCGTCGTCTGCGAACGGAACGTAACGACGAACGTCTTTCAGCGAGTTGAAAATTGAGTGTGAAACTTGGACGAGATATTTTTATATCGGGAAACGGAGTGGAAATTGCACGCTGTTGGGGCCATGGAACCGTCCGGTGTTAATTAGACACACTGGAGTCGCGTAGATGAGCATGGAATGTCGAGATTTCGTGAGGTTGAAGTTAGTAACGATACCATGACGATGCATGTTTCGGAAAAACAGTTACTTCGCAGCTTTGGGATTGTACGAAGTTCAGTTGGACATGACAAACGGAACATGGTCATATTTTGAACATCCAACTCCTGGAAAGTCGTTCTAAAATTCAGCAATGACGATTTTTCTTACCGATGTTCTGTTACGTTAACGTTACTAACTTCAGCCTCTTGAGATTTTAACGACATGTCGACTACTCAGGGATCGAGGGTAAATCCGACATCTCAAGACTTCGCGAAAGCGTAAGACTTCGATCGACTTCGACAGGCTTTGACATTTCGATTGATGTGACTTCGTGAAATAAAGAGACTGCAGGCAGCTGCTTGTGAAGGTTGACGAAATTATGACTGACTTGAAATGACTTCGCGAAGTCGGATAACCTCGATTGGCCTCAAACGGTTTAAAGCGACGTTATAAATTCAAATGACTTCAATTGAAGTCAAAGGACTTGAATTCAAGACTTCAAATGTCTTGGAATGACTTCGGGAAGTTAAGACTTCAATTCCTTTCAAGTAAATTCATGAGTTCAATTGAATTAAAGCACTTTCAAACGACATTTAGTCCGCCTTAATCTTCCGTGTTACTTTATGAACGTTTTCTCGATAATTTTGATGTTCCCCATATAGCAGTGTAACAACTCCTTTGTAAAAATTTCAAATTTAACACATCATTCCCTAGAATGATATTTGATTTCGATCGATCATAATTGTTATAGCGAAGTTGAGAAATTATTTTAAAATTAAAATAATAATAGAAAGTCATTACAAAGTGATTCTAGGAATACGAAGGACTTTAAATAACTTAAAATTCATTCGAATGAATTTCTCCCAAAGTTTTCACCCGACTTGAAGTTATCGTCAAACCCTTCAGATTTCTTCAGATTATCATTTTTGAATGAAACGAAATTCAAATTTCATTCATTTACCAGAAAAATAGCGAAAGCAAAATGCCATCTACCAATTATGTGAAACATATTTTGGTAGTCTGATGTCACATGTGAGTGATAAAGATTTCGTCATTTTAAACACAGTTTCGCATGTTACTGATACAATAATCTGGATTAAATATGTCCTTAATTCTGGTACCTGCAACAGCATGGTCCATGGACTATACGATATAAATACTCTTTTCAGTAAGCATTGCTCAAATAACGAGCGTATATTCCTGAGCTTGAACGAAATCATTGGCTTCCGTTGCCCGTCATGTTTTTTTCCAAAAAAAAAAAAAATGCCTGAATCTGTTGTTCAAACTACCGTTACGACACTAACGGAAGAAGTATGTTTAAATGACTTTGACTTGAGACACTCCTCTGACAAAAGTGCTTACTTCGAGAAGTGCCTGTTGAAAAAACCGTGAACACGGGATATAAATCTTGAACTCCTAAGTGCCGCGGTGGTTTACATTCGTAAACCGTGAACACGGGATATAAATTTTGAACTCCTAAGTGCCGCGGTGGTTTACATTCGTCAAAAAGTACGTCATAACGTAACAGTCGAGGGATGTTGAACACGTTGTTTACTAGCCTAGCTTACAAAAATTTTGGCACCTGACTTAAAAGAAGGTCGGTACAATTCTTTGTTTCTTCTTTGTTCTTTTAATAAAATCACAAGTAAGAATCTGAAGCTACTATCTGATGATGGGAGCAACTTTTCAACTTCTCTTATTCTATCGACGGAGAATGGAAAACTATACAACGCATAACCTATATGACTATATATATTAGGCTGATTAAAAAAAAACGGCTAATTTTTTTTTTTCAAAATCCTCACATAAAAACTTCCGATAAGGTGTGAAAAGACGCCTGTAAATTTCCCGTTTAAATAACACAGGAATAAATTTTTTTAAATTTTGCAATTTCGTATTTTTGCAACGGCTCATTGAATTAGCGGACCAAAGCATATTTTTGTAGGAAATTTGACGCTCTACAAAAAAGGTCCTTACAAAGTTTTCGATAGTCACACTCCTTCAAAAGTTATTCGAGGTCAAAGTTGAACTTACAAAAGAATTCAATGTTCTTTTTTTTTTTCGATGATACTATGAATTTTTTCTCATTACTTTGTTATATATATGTATATATACTATATATATATGTAAGAGTGTTTCAAAAAAACTACTTTTTATTTATTTTTTTTTTGAAGAACATTGAAAAATCCTCCGAGTGTCCCTCAAAAATGACCTCGGTAAAATATGAGCTCTTAATATTGATATTTAGAGGTGGCGATTCTCAATTTTCTATTTCCCATTTAAATAACATGGAAAAAATTTTTTTTTAAATTTAGAATTTTATTGCTCGAAAACGAATCAGTGTGAAGATATAAAAAAAAAATATATTCTGGTAGGAAATTTTACGCTCTACAAAAAAGGTTTGAATAAAGATTTGCGTAAGGTAAGTCCTTTCGGAGTTATCAGGCCTCAAACATCGAACCGTTTGAAATAATGATGTTATTAATTTATAAATGCTACAAAGCTGACTCATATCGTTGATTTATTAATTAAAATTTCATTGGAAGTCTATAGTTTTAATTTTAAAATCAATAACATTGTGTATTTAAGTGATATGAGTCAGTTTTGTAGCATTGAATCTAATTTTTCATAAAGTTGAGCTCTGGTCAGCCAGGGCTGAATGGACATTGTACAGATTTTTCACGATAAACGACCGTCAAGTTCGAACAATCAGCATTGCTGTAGAACAAAATTTTCACAAAACAAAAAAAAAAAAAAAAACCATCTGATTCGAACTGTTTTAATTATGTATTGCGATAAAGAGTTAAATCACCTCTTAAGCTCCCATTTTCTGATCTAGTAGTCATCATAGATAAAAGACAAATAAAAGTCACCAAATGTTAATGATATTAATACGGTTGACGTATCAACCCAGATTATTGTAAAAAATAGTCATGTTTCTGACTTCCAACTGGAAACACGTTTTGCGAATAAATAGCATATTTCTTTGCATTCTAATTTTCGCTTGTTCGGTCGCTTATTTCCGCTCGCGAACCCTATTTTCTTTGCCGTGCAACGCAATTTCGCAGCAGTATTATATTTCAAGGATCCCTTTGAATTTTATGTTTCAGATAAACTGACTGCGCGGAATCCTGGAAACCGCGAACCGGTCCGCGATGAACACGTCTTACGCCGGCCACGATAATAGCGATTCCAGGGAATGAATTCCCATACAAAAATTTTTTTATACGAACCTACGCATATATGAGGCATTCCACCAAAAATCGACGTACCTATGTCCCTCACCGTCGGCGATTTTTTTTATTTTTTAGTGTGGTGTTGAGTGTATTAAAAACCATGTTTCACCGACTTTTAGATTTTTTGAATCATGACTTTGATTTTTACTGCTTCCAAAAACACGATAACCCAATTTTCGAATAAATAGCCACAATAGATTAGCTTCAAATTTGTCTAATGAATTCTTGGTTAAAAAACGACAACGGATGGTGGTCAATTCATGATTCGAATCCAATTAATAATTTTATTGATAAAAACCATCAAAATACACTTTCTTTTTTTACGGTCTACTCGTGTGTTTCCCCTTAAGCTTCGCTTACGTGCAAGGTCAATATTGGACCGATGACTAATCATTATTAATAAATTGTACCCATTCGATTAGTTATATGGGGTGAGGCTTGAGAAATAATGAATTTTTGTTTTTAGGCTTCTTACTAATTAGTATAACTAAAAGGTGTACATTTGTGATAAATGAAGTTGTTGTACCTACCCAACATTTGGTGAAATTCTGTATTAAATCGTTTACGAAAACAATCAATTGCAAGATAGTTAATGCTTGACATCCAAAAATATAAAAATAAGAAAATAAGCCAGGAAGGTACCATGGATAAGACCAACCAAAAAATAAACCCAAAGAGTGGAGAAAGTGAGGAAAAAATATGTCTCAAGCCTTTAACTAGTAGCTCGGTTACCGGCGTAACGAATAAGTCTACCGGGGTTAATAATCTACGTACGTAGCAAGGAGTAAATTAATTTTCCACGGGTTCTACCTCCGACCGAGAACTATAATTTCCCCCGCCAAGTTTCACGTTTCATGTCCCAAGTCGCAGGTTGCAAGGTGGTAAGGGGTATTTCAGATTTATGGTCGAAAGGGAATATTATATACGTTGCGTATATCGAAACTCTATCTAGGCCCTCCCTTACCTTCAATTAGGTGCGTTAGAATTTATAATTAAATGATAGATTCCACGGTATGAGATACCGGGATTTATTAGACGGAACACCTTTTACTTTCTCTACACATTCGATACATGGCGAGTTGAGATCAGTCATGGGAACAATTGTAATTAGTCAATTACAAGTATTTTTAATTGAAGGTGCATAAAATACGCATTAGACTGATATTTTCTATTTTGTAATTAGATAAATTAGATTGTAAAATACACATGCCATTTGTATGTTTTTTTATAATCAAATACCGTTCGTATTGTGTAATTAGTAAAAGAATACAAAAATGTGTGAATGCATAATGAAAATGTATTTTGTATTTTCTTTCACCCTGATTAAAAAATACAAGAGTAGTTTGCGATTTATCTTTTGCTAATTAGAAAATACAGATTTAATTTATACTTTACTTTGCCCTAATTACAAAATATAAATATTATTCGTAATTAAAATATAATCAATTACAAATTGTAACCAGGCAGTCCTCAAATCTGATTCTAATCGTTTCAGTCTATGAATAAGTTTTGTATTTCCAGTTCTTCATATTTCAACCCGACTCTCACGTCTATCTTTAATTTTATTTGAATTTATTTGATTTTCGTTCTGTTTTTTTTGCAAAAAGCTCTAGTTGATGCTTTGTCACAGAGTTGAAAAATCCACCAGTAAACGTCCATTTGCATTTCTTTCAACCTCTATCCACCAACCACTATTGAAATATTTCAACACCCATTTATGGAAATTCTAATTCAATAATTGGCACATTCTGCTTTGCTTGCACTTCCGTCAACAGATTCAGTTTGATCAACGCGTATCAAACCATGATAAAGTGTGTAATTACTACCGTACGAATAGAATTTTTTACCATCAGTTTTGTGAGCGAAAACCGGCTCAGCAAATTTTTTACATCTTATACAGTCATGAAGTCGATGGTTCATCCCAACTTTTAATTGACCTCATTTCTGACTCTGAGAACACTTGAGATCCACCCGTGCTTTACCATTGTTGCGGTTCTATCTCGTCTCTCATATTCTGGCAGAATGTCGCGAATACGCTTTTCTAGCGAATTAGGCGATCAGCAATTATTAATATAATATTAATACTATTTTACGATCAAAAATTAAAGGGTATAACCGGATAAGCGTACAAAATCTGCCCTCAGTGATTTTCAAAAATCCATATAGCTGATCGATGTCCAATAACAAAAAACAATTTCCTGAAAATATCAGCTTTTAGACCCCAAAATTTACGACGTTATTGAAAAAAACGTGTTTTTCAGTATTTATTTCATTTTAACTATTCTACTGCATATTTTTAACGTAGATGTTTTTGATAAGAATTATCGACAAGAGACGTTGAAAAGTAATTATTTTGTAAGTTCTTAACCATCCTTTTTTCTTTTAAATTAAAAAGTTTGTGTGGTTTCATTTAAATATTTTCCTTTCGGGTGTCACTCACGCATTTTTTCAAGAAAACTGCTTCCTTACTCTTCTTTGCACGGTGAAATTTTCAACTCGATCCATTTGGTGCAACATAGTCAAAAAAAAAAAAAAACAAACAAAGAATTGATTTATTTTTCATATTTTCTTCGAATATTATTCACTATTTACTTGTAAAATATTTTTTGATAAAGTTACGAAAAGCCTACGCCGCCGATTGATTTGATATTTTGTATACTCATGTTGCTGGTCACAAATATGATGGTGAAAATATCCGCAATTTTGATATTCAAGGTGAAATCTCACAAAAACTAGTTTTCAAATAGTTTCATCAATTTTATTTTAACGTTAGTGCAAGTTCTGCCGATAGGGATAAATTTTTGCCACTCATACTCCCGCTCGGTCTCTATAAGTCTCTATGAGATGAGTACGTGTGATAAGTTATGTCGGCAAGCTGCCGAAGCTCGCAAAGCTGTGCGATACGCAAGTCTAATGGGGGACCACAGTTGTCAAGCTCATTGCAGGTGGCGCATAATCGTTGGTGTTCCAAAATGAAAAAGTATTTCGTTTGGACGATTGAGAATTTAAACAGGTTAATTTGCCATGGCGCTTTTCTCCGAGTGAAGAAAAAAGAGCTTTTGTAAAGGGAAATGAATTTTAACGCAATATTGGATGCTTGATTTTGAATTTTGAACCAACTGCGCTGTGCTGGCTGATTTCGCACAATTCAAGTCGCACAATTATCGGTGTAACCAAAGATATGTCTAATCTAAAATTTCATCCAAGTATACAAGTTCGTCGTAAGCTTATATCACCCACTACTTATTTAATTTTCACATACGTTGTGTCTTGTATTAAAGTACACGCATTGTTGTTGCTGCAAAAACTACTTAACCTAATTACCAGTAAGACAATAATAATGAGAAGAGGGAAGGCTATATTGGTTCGTTAAATTGCCTGTATAATGCTCCTACATTTACTACTTGCAATACTAATTACTTATTAACTTCGTTCCGGAAAGAGTAAAGCTCTTTTACTGTACGTGTTGGAAATTGCACCGTTCGCGTTGGGAGAGATTCCTCTCAGAAATCATCTCTGCAGCGGAGCTATCAGATTCTACGGAAAATATGATCATACGCGCGGAGTTGTGAGTTTTACGAAGCAAGGTTGAAACCGACTCTCCACAGAATTTTTTTTTTTTTTTTTTTGCGTTAAGAAGAATGCAAACGAAGAATTTTCACCGGTTCTGCTGTCTGTCATGAAAATCCTACCGCTAACGTCACTAATTGTAACAATTAGGTTGGGACAGTTCTAGTAATCAGTAATCAGCAACCCGTCTTAATTAGTCGCCGTGTTGATTTGTAACGATTGAAATAAGAATGTGAGGAAACTGGGTGCATGTGTTTGATCAGAACGAATATCGGAGCAATGTTGCGAAATTAAATACCAAGCGATGTCAAAATGACAAACAAAAAAAAAATGGGTTTGAATGAATTTGTAGAAAATAGTGTTCTTCGTAGAATGAGCGATCGTAAAGTGAAATCGAACGAATCTGCTATATTTTTGACTGTTTCTAAGCAATTTGAAACAAAGCACCGACATGTCCAAGCTTTTCATCGCAATTCCAATATTTTATACATTCGTATTTTTTTATGAGATCATCGTAGCTTACACATCATGATTATTTAACGAACACTCGTCGTATGACTATCTCGTAATAAAATGAATCAATTACTAGTGCGGATGAGCGAGAGGTAACGGAGCCTCCGCAGTTACACGCGTAACGTAGCACACGGCCGTACAATTGAATAAAGCACGTGTGCCAAGCGTGTATGAATGCATAAGTTTCAACGTCATATTCAATTGATTAAAGTGTGTCAGGCATTAAAGATCTCGTAATGACTGACTGCAAGAACTTATTCCACTCCGGTTGCGATATCTTGGAATATTGAGACATACAGGGTGAGCTTTTCGAACCTCGAAATTGATCGTCGAATCTCGGCCTTTGGCCAGTATCGGATTCGAATTTTGGATCATGTCGATGCCCGTGTGACTATCGGATGCTAGATATCAATCGGTGTAAACAGTTTTTGTGATTATTCGTAAGAAATACGGTGTCTGGATCAGATCTTCTGGTTTTTCCTCACGTTGACTTACATCACTGTTTTAACGTTCGACAAGGCGCGAATTAATTATCTGTTTGCATTTGTGAGCTTGATGCCTGTCGATTGCAGGATTTGTTCGACGTTTCGTTTACGTTTTTTTTTTTTTTTTTGTGAACAATTCTTCCTCGTTTCTTTGAAGCGTTAAAATCCTGAAACGAATTTAATCTGGATTTTTTTATGATGGTCATTTCTATATTTTCTACAATATTTTTCGTACTCGACGATGAATTCACACCTGGCACGAAGAAATCAAATAACTCAGTTAAAACTTTTCATCATTATTTATACGAGTAACACCGAAAAAAACATTCTCGAAATCTGTATTTGTGTCAAAGATAGAATATACTGGGAATTTCACTTCTATAATATGAACAATGATTACGTACAACTTGTATCGTATTACAAGTGAATAATATGTATTACAATTTGAAGAAAACTTACCGGAAACTCGTACGAGAGCGGCATTTTGAGTGGTGTTGTCAACGGTAGTTGCAGACGTCCGTCTCTGTAACGAAAAAAGATTTTCTCTTATTAAGAGAGACCGAATTATTTACTCCTATCACGAAGCTGTCGAAAGCTTTATCAAACGCACTAATTCAGACGGCAAGTCAGTTATCGCTGAAAATTTCGAGGTAGATGAAAAATAAACAGTCGTATCTCAACCGATACACTTTCCGCCCACGCAATCCGGAATACGTTAGGATGTTTTATTTAAGAACAACATTATTTTCTTTGCTGCCACTCGAAAAACTGGTTGTAAATAGCAAGAAAAGAATCCTAGCCAAGGGACGTCTTTTGAATTAAAATTTTTAAATGTCGCTCTCAGAATTCAAAATTTTCTCATCCAAACCCAGAATGGTAGCGTCATTTTTTTTTTTACCTATTCCGGTAACGGGAGGTGAAAAAACGCCCCAACATTGTAAATTCCATCTCTCGTGTATATCATATCGTTCAGGGTTCTCTATAAGGTCTCATTTTCTTCGTTTTTTAATGAAGAAACACATGGGTGAAAAAAAAAAATTTCTCATAATTTCCAAAAAAAGTGGTAAAAAATTGATGCGTCTCGGAGTGAAAACGTAAGCTGTTCTCCTGCAGCGGGAAATTTGAATTCACGTCGGGGGTGTTTTCTCATGTTATTGAAATGAGAAAACCTTTCAAAATTGGATTCAGGATATCCACCCTGCACCCGTGAAATTTTTTTTTTTTATTCCTCATCACGCAAAACAAGTTTTCTAAATGAACGCCAAAAACAAATATTGCTCATCCGTGTGTAAAAAAATTAAATCACTATTATGACATTGAGTTATCAGTCGGAAAAAAAAAAAAAACAATAATAATAAAATGAATCTGTGCCAGTTTTTCAATAAAATTTGATCCGCAGCGTTTGCCTTTAATGTGGCCGGTTGTCTAATTGCAATAAATCAACAGTAGAATTGCAGTAAGGGTATACAAGCTCTTCGAAGTTTGGTTTGGTTTTTTATGTCCGGAATTAGCGACGGTGTGACGAGGGGCATGAAAATCGTTCGTTCTCCATTCTCGGTCGCCGCGTAATTTTCTCAGTGCAATCAGCCACTTAAGGCCTCGTTCGCACTACAAATTACCAATGAAACCAATGAAATCAGCGAAACTGTGCCGGAGGTCGTTGAGTGGTCTACGTGACGGCGGCACGCGGGCTAAACGGGCCAGCCAAAATCCACTGTGCGAGGTGCCAGAGACCTCGTTCTGTTTTTAGGACACGCGTTACTTTTTCAATCCGCGCCGTGTGTGTTGAACCAGAGTTTTCGTGAATAAAATATAGTGAGGAGGTATCCGATTCTCGGAGAATAAAAGAAGCACTCGAAGAAAACGACACCCGGTGGATGCCGAAAATTAGACGGACTTGAAAACATCTTTGTCTGCACTTGGAATTTTTATTCACCGCGAAAACGAGTGAAAATACAGAGACGACACCGACGCAAGTGATATGTTCGAAAAGACCAAGTGAAGAAGAAAAATTGTCTCATTAATCCCTACAGCCTCTTACTATCTTTGACGTCGAGTGAAGAATGAATAAAAAACCGTTCGCGATATCTCGCATTGGCCTCACAAGAAATTTCGCAGATCTGAATATCGTAGAATGGATGCTAAAATTTTTTTTACGAATTTCGAAATATATAAACTTTTACAAAGTAGCTCCGATATTAACTTTTACTAGGATTGGACGGTTGAAATTTTACAACTGAATCTCATCGGTTTCGTGACGCATTTCCTTGGCAAACTAAATCCTATAATTGATCAAGTAATTTGCCACAAGTTTAAGATACAAAATTCTTTTTTCCCACTCACAGCGATACAAGGAAAGTTATCTTGGAATTTTCGGTAACTGCATTGTACTTCCTGCATTAGGTGACTTCCTTCAGAACAGATCGGTGCGATTGATGCTCCGATAATCTTATCGCACGATCGAGTTCAGTTGCCACAGATAGCGCGTTCGAAGAAATTGCGTCAAAACGGAGGAAAAAATGTCATAAATATAGGTATCTGAATTTATTAAAATTTATTTCTTCCTCGCTGCCAGCTTTTCAGCAGTTTTACGATTTTTTACAACTATAATCCGATTGCCAAGATATTTTATCATGGCGTGTAGGCGAAGCCAGACAGACGTGTGTATTTTCGGGTTTTCCAACATTTTTTTTTTTCTCTTGCTCTTCCGGCATCTTCTTTCTGCCATATTTCCTGGCGCAGACGCGTCTTCTCGCCCAGATCTACAAGCATCTTCTTTCGGCAGATTGCATCACGGCAGTGGTTTTCGAAAATCGAGTTCATCGGACCGTCGGAATTCTAGAGCGCATGGTTTTATCCTCCTAGCGTAGTCAAAGAATATTCTTCGAACTCCGGTGGATAACTAACGTGTTCCAGTTGATGTATAAGGAAGGGCGAAAGAGCAGCCCAAACTCCATGAAAAGTTATCTTTGACGCGCAATTGGATTTCCTGATGAAATTTACCGCGGCCTATAGGGTAGAGGTGGGTAGGCTGTAATAGTCTGAGAGAAAGTTATAACGCGGAGGAAAGTTGGAAAGGGTCGAGAGGGTCGTAGGGGGGAAACTAATCGCTGATAGTACTTCCTCCCCGTATAATCAATAGTTAAATTCGTCCTTAGAAATGCAGCCAGGCACGGTTCTGACATTCTCTGTTCAAAGTACGGAGCCTCGGTTCGTTCCCAACTTCGTCCATAAAATTACCTCCATTCAATCTGATTTAACTTCTACAAGCGCATAAACGTGTGTCTCGAGATCGTTTGTACCTAATTTAATTAGAAATCACGACGCTTTCAAATTTTTCTCACTGATAACAAAAATTTCGAGACTCGAAGGAAAGAAACAATCGGGCCGAAGGCCAATGCACAATAATTGGCCAACTTTTCAAATTCGCATCACGCACGGTCAACGTATTTAGGGCACATGTTTATAGATCCGAGAGCCAATTGCCAATTGCAAAATAGTTTCAAGTCTGATCGGAATTACGATCTGGGATTTCCAACTTGTATCTTCACCGCGATTCATCCATTATCTGCGCTACGGTTTTTACAGGATTTGATCGTTGCAAAAATGCGTAACCCGTATTGAGAAATTGTGAGTAATGTCTCAATCGTTAATCGTACACTAAATTAATTATTAATTACATCACGTAAAAAGACACAATTTTCACTTTCCGTTGACGTCTCAATTATTCATACAAGTTTGTTTCAGAAAAAAAGAAACTTTCAGATTTATATGTAACGAAAAAGCGTATCAAGAGGATTAATAATTTCTCGAGAAAAATCCTCGACAAAGTTTACAAATTATTGATAAAAATAGGATCCCGTTCAGCTCTGCGTGTAATTTTAGTAATAAATTTTTCACTTCTAAACATCGGTTTAAATAGAATTTTAAAGAGAGAATCTAAAGCTCTCTTAGTTACATCGTTTAGCAACTTTTTTGCTTCTTTGTATCCTGCTCAAGTTATGTTTGGAATGCCCGATAAGAAGCCTCGGGTAGACTGATACGTTTCTAAATATTTTTCCAAGTCTCCCAAATGGCACATAAAATAAATAACTGATCGTCGGATGAGAATGAGTAACATTCCATTTTTTATTTATCTGACTTAAACAGTCACTTATACCGTTGACAGTGCGAATCGCGAACTAGCTAGGGTCTAAGTTTCAGGTACTTAATGACGCGAAATTGGCCGTAGGATGGCCAATAACGTACAGCAACAGTGAGCGATGTATAACCGTTTGTACCAACGACGGGGTGATTAATATAACTCGTTCAATTTCCCACAACTAACTCGATCTTATAGCCACGCATGCAAAATCCAATCACAGCGGCCATTATTGTTCTGTAAACTTTCCTTATAGAGAGTGGTAGAGGGCGTACTATGGATGCACGTATAAATGATGGTTTGTGAAACGAGGATAATAACTCGCGTGTACAAGTAACTTTTGATGAGAATCCATCGGTTCACCGAGGTTAATTACCGAACATATACGGACGTGGGTTTTACTTTGCCTGTATACCTACCCAACCTACTATTGCTATTTCACACGTGCGTGCTGTAAATATGTGCAATTTAAATTTACTCCTGGAGATCCACCCTCGACCAATCTATTATTCATAGGCACTTTAAGGGAGCGTACGAAATCGTTACACAACGTAGAGGAACGATTTTCCGCACGAAGAGACTGCCGGGTGCAGCGATTACTATTTTTAGTTACGTCGTTTTCACTGAATATATTGTACCAGAAGTTCAATGGCTAATTGCTACAATGAAATTATCACAGGCTTACTTATGATGTTAGGCAATCCACAGTCAACACGCTTTTTCACGCAACGAGATCAGATCATACGGTCGTACTGATTTTCCACAGTCTTTTAGAACCAGTTCGGGAAAATTTCATCAAGGGATACAAATAAGAAGGTGTATAAGTCAGGGTGTTATTCGTAGCAATTAATCTAATTCCTAATCCTAAATCCTAATCATTCGGCATTGTCTAAAAAAAAAAAAAAAGAGTAATTATTGTATCATCCGTAATGCGGTATGATTCTGAGAATGTTTACGAGTTGCCAATTGGCTTTTAGTTGTTTGAAAATCGTCGATAAAACGCAATAGTCCGCAGGTTTTCAGTCGTATTGAGTTTATCGTTCACCGGTTTCCAACTCACTCAACACCCGATAATCGTCGATTGCGGTGAATATATACGCAGCGGCAAAGTGACCTGGCCGATTGATATGGAAAGTCAGATAAGAATCCTCTACGGCGATTCTGAAACTTACGTCATTTCTAGTTTGAATTCCAACTCCGCGACACTGGTCATAACGCAACGATGGAATGCTTGAGGCCAAAGAAGTCGACACTATAAGTTCAAATCGTACCTCGTGCATGCTTTTCAGGTTCAAATGTAAAAACTGCATTGGTTTGAGCCACGCAACTGAACCCAGTAATTGTTATCATTTAATGTGCCATTATAAGCATCTAATGCATAGATGTAATATAAATAGGTATAAGTGCTGTTTAGAAACACTCGTGAAATTCAGAAAACTGACGATGGTAAAAGTATAAAATAGCGAGTTAAGGCAGCGGAGCGCTTATATGGCACTCGATGCCTCTAAAAAACAACTAAGATCAAAGCCGAGGGGTTTCGGTTGTAAGTGCACTTTGCGCCGTTGCGTTGGTGCAGGTAAAGCTGCTAAACAGTTATTCACAGAACCGTGACAACAAAGATTCGCAAAGCTTTTCTACTAATACAATTCGCGACAAGGCTTTGCAAATTTTTTTCTCGCACGTCACGAAGCAAGGTCAGCAATTTGAGCCCTGCATATTATGCATGCAAACGGAAAGCTTTTCTCGAGAAACTTGCAACACGCCATCTGCAGGAAGCAATGCGGAAAGTTTAATATCAAATCGCGTGTCTTGTCTGCCATCGGTCGAAATGTACGATACATCAACGTAAACCAAATAAAGAGACCGTGCCAATGACCATTCGGTGATAATTTGGTTACATTGCACAGTCCGTAAACATTCATTGTGAATTCCCGGAATCGTTCGGATCGGTGTGAGGAATTATTTTCATCCATTTTTTAGGTTGCTAATAGTGTTTTTATGCCTGGTCAGTATTACATGAAACATTAGGAATATCATGGAACGATTTTCTGCTTGCGCTATATTCCAAATCACTCAACGTTGTAGTGGAAAGTTATACACGGTATTTAACAGAGGTCGGTTAAAGCCATTATGTACTGTTTTAACAAATGTTTATTGGGACGATTCACACGGAGGGATCGTCCATTTGGTGGTCGAGCGTAAGCCCAACTTAAATGGTGCACCCACCATTAGGGTGGTCCTTGTCAAGGTGGAATGAATTTTTTTTTAAGTATTTGAAAAATTAGGGAATTGTTTTTGAAGTGTTTGAAGTTGATTTGCTGGGCGACCCGGAAAAAAATCGTCAACCCCCTCAACAAGGACTACCCTACCCACCATGTGAATTCGCGAATAATAAAAATGACTCGAATTGAAGAGACCTTTCCAAGTGTACACCTGATTTTAAGCATGCTCAACCCGTCGACATGAACCTAATGCTGCCACTAACTTTGAGCGGATCGCCTTTAGTGGCGAAAGTCAAAGCGTACAAACCAGTGCGACGATCTTTAAACCAATAATCTATCTACGGTCCTGTGGCACCGATTTGAGAATTACCTCAAAGAGCCACGCACAATACAGAGAACGTCGCTCTCTGTTGTCTTTGAATCGCGTCGAGAGCCTGCGGGTGCGAGTGTGACGGTGTTTATGCACTGCGTCCGGAAATCCATGCACGAGTAGGATACTATCTCTCAGGAGGCGGATAATACTATTCAAAGGATCCGCTCAAGTCGATACCGAGAAACCCTCTTCGCCTTGATGCAAACCGCGATTGAATAACCGAAATGACTTTATGATATCACGCGAGTGTGAAAAGCACGAATGAGATTTTTCTTCATCTTATTCTCATTCTCATTCTTCGCCTTATCTTTTCTTCTGCTTTTTTCGATACCCGCCAAACGAAACGGCGTCGTACAAAGAAAACCTTTGGACGATTCAACGCCAATTTGTGTCAAACAGAGCCAGTGCTTTTTTTTTTTAACATTCCGTAAAGTTCGAAACAACAAGCCAGTACTTTGATATGTTAGTATTGATTTTTTAATATTATTAATTTTTTTAGTTTCGATAGCTGTGTAAATAAAATTTGTTTGAATAAAAGATGTTTTACAGTACTGCTTTTGTCAACCCGGTTAGTCTCTCGTTCTAATTTCTTGTGGAATCAACAAACAAACGGATAGAACTGGTTCGAATTTCGACAGTGTAGCATCAATTTTTAATCGCGGAATCTGAAAATAGTAAAATCAACATTTAAATTTTAGCACTCTTATGAATTTCCGGGACCAGCGATAACGTGCATAAGTGAAATGACTCGCTCAGCGAAGGTAGTGCTGTTACATAACCCTCCGATTCCAATAAACTTTGCGACGATTGAAACGGAGTAAAATTAACGCGTATCCGCCAAAGTACCGAATTAGGAGCCGAAGATTCGTCGTTTCTGACCACACGGAATACGAGTAGAAAATGTTTGAGAAAAATGGAGATCGGGTCGTCGAAAGGTACCCATCGAGTCGTAGATGTCACAGGAAAGATCCTCAAAGGCAGAAACATTGAAATTTCTGGAGCAAAAAAGCAGTCGTCGCGTATACGCCGTAAATCGTGGACCAGCCATGTGCCCCCCGAGGTGCCAGGATTAACTTGTTATTTCGCGGTTGCGAAACCGGAAGTGTCATTACGATCTGGAGACGAGGAGCAGAACCGCGGAGCCACCCGTGCTACCCGAAACTGCTAATCAAACGAATTTATGACTTAACCAAACCGGTAAACAGGCTGCGTTCCATTCCCACACTTGCTCTCATCTCACCCACTACTCACTCTCCTGTCAGCAGCCTGGCAGCCAGTATACGCAATACAAACGCCCGTCAACCCTCGTCGGCCAGGTGCTATTTTTCATATCTATAGGCGCGATTCCCATCAAAATCCGACCTACTTTTCATCCCGATTCATAAACCAATTAAATCAATCCAAAACAAGGTGTCGCACGGTTTTGAAAACGTAAAAAAGTAAACAAATTTTATTGGCGCCTCTGTTCATCGTTGAATTTAGTTTACCTAGATTCACTGTTTAGCCAATTTTCAGGTCATTCATATTCGGTTAGTACTTGCTGCTGAAATTTTTCTTCATTCCTCCTCGTTGGCACAACATTGGCACAAGTTAATTTGGGTTGACGCTTCGCTTTTATTTTAGAAACACGAAGGGAAACCCGCAATTCTTTACTCTTTCGGCGAAACGGTGCTTATTACCAATTCCACCGATCGCGTCAAAGCTTGAACTACTTTGACACATTTTTTTCCTACTTTCCAGAGTTTCTTCTTCGGTAATTCTTCTTTGTTTTTGGCCTTATGAATCCTTGGTCGGAATTTGACGACAATGAGATTGGAATTAATAGCGCTGGTGTAACGATACATTTTTACGAAAAATCGTTATTTTGCCAATTGAGGATTGTCTGAAATTCAGTCAAGATATACTGAAATAAGAAATACTCATGTTTTACAAACTTGTCTATTCTAAAATCACTCTAAATTTGGAAAATAGTAATATTTCTTCAATATTTCACGATATTAACGTTATTGGAACTTGAAAATGGATTAAATCTTCACCTAAGTAAGTTGAAGTGACCTCCTAAATGATAGATTAAACCAAGTTCCACACTGTATATAATGTATCCTGACTTATCCTTCTACAGTACTCTTCAATGTCGTAATTAATACCAGATCAATCCGTCCCGCACGTTTTAATTTGAAGATCATATTGCTAAAAGTCACTAAATCAAAGGCGTTCATCGTGCGAGATGAACAAGTATTTTGCCCTGTTCATCTGTTATAGAATCCCTTTGATCTTGGAGAGCATTTTGTAATAACCGTCTCGAATTTCACGTGCAAACGATTTTGTTTGAAAAGTAATTATATTTCGAGTGATTCCCTGCTCAGCAGAGTATGGAAAACGAAAAAAAGACGTAAGCGCGGATAACATGAGAGAGAGAGAGAGAGAGACGACGTATTAATACATACCGGTAATTAAAATACCGGTAAAAGGGATTTTCGTCTGTGATATAATTTGGCGAACTTCACTCCCTTCCAAAGGTTTTTACTCCACCGTACGCAAGAGCAGCCATTATAATGAAACGTTTGAGCTTTATTGATTCGACGATATTGGTAAGACTGAATATTGTACTTCTGGGAATAATTCTTCTTCTACGTATTTTCAATATTAATAGACACAATGAATTAATGTTATCTATTGCCTAATTCTGTTACATTCTGGTTCGTAAGGATTAAGAGGGCAAACTTTTGAACTTCGTTACGTTAGTGCGCTCAAAAATTGGAGTGGTCGTAACTCTAAACCTTCGATTAATTAGCGAGGCGCTAATTGCGACGCTAAATATCCAAATTTGCATTATCCAATCATCAAGTTGCAACTTATTTGAAAATTTTGGGCAAAAGGAACCGAGCCTTTGGGTACCTGTAACTTCTTCAAGCGCCAAAAAAGCTGCACATAATTCTGATAACGTTGAACACAGTAATGGTAAGATTGAATGATGAAATAGTGTAACCATATTTCTTCGTCAGGTGTCTCTTCGGTAGAATATATTACTGAACGATGTTTATCGGTCAACAAACAAGCCCGGTATTGCCGATATTACGAGCAATTCGAGTGGTTTTCAGCCCTTTGGAAATTCTTTTAACTCTGTAGTAAAGCCGTGCATAATTAACTCGATTTGCAACTGGGTTCTGATCAAGATGAAGCATCAGAACCTGACTAGAATTCTATCTACTTGCCGATTGCTTGACATAGATCCAGGTTAGGCCCTAATCAATAAAAACTACGTGTCATTTTGCCTTATCGTTACATCAAATTGATTTTATCGATTGCGCCTACCAGCACTGAACACACTTCAAATCATTTACAACAATCGTACGCACTTTTAACGAGACAAATTAACTTATACTATATACAAGGTTTATTTATAGCCGGGTGAAATCGAATGAGAGCTAAAAAAGCATCGGCTAGATATAATCAAGGAAGACCATCGTTGGATTTCGTCGAATTGGGTTTATCATGATTCTTTTTCACCCTAACGATCAAAGTTCAGTTGACAAATAACTTGTGTACAAAAGTTATTCCAATACATAACAAACTGAATAATGACGTTCCGACAAAACAAAAAGAGTTTCTGCCCCCATGTCTTTATTTTTGCCTCGTTTTATGAATCGTCCGTAAAACAAATTAAATTTAAGGTGAAAAATACCGTTTAAGTGACGTAAATCGGTTTTAACAGGCATAAAGTTTGCAAAAATGGAGTTTCCTAATTTTTTAACTTCCCGTCTGTTTATTATTTTTTTTTTCAGAAAATAAAGACACCAAAAGAGGTTACACGGTACAATCACTCTCGAAATAAAGTCTAATTTTCACCGAATCTCGAGGTTTCGAGATCTTGTAGAAAATGATGTCCAATTATTTTCAGATAGTTGTCTGTAAGATAAATTTTTGATGCGGCGATACCTTGAGAACAAATGAACGGATAGTTATGATCTTTGGTCTCAGTCTACGCGACTATTCTCAACTTGGAATTGATCAGATTTCGGATTTGATCGGTCCGACGTTCTTCGAGTTATTAGAACAACGGGATAAAAATGTATTTTTAATTTAAATGATATCTCCAAAACGGATCAACGGCAGCTTTGTCGGCTCAGAACTGATTAGATTTTGGATTCGATCGGTTCAGTTAAAATGTTCCAGTTAATCAAATAACACAACTAAACAAGCACACACGTTAAATTTAACAGTGTTTTCTGAGCTTGCAACACATCCAAACGTAAAGTTTAAAATTGTTTTTATTTTTAATCCAATTACAGCGAATTGTTAATTCCATTATCTCGACCCCCGGGCAAAATTCATGCTTTCACATAATTGACGGATCCAGTAATCGTAGCCTCCGGGATGTTTAAAATCTCGACGAAGAGGCTTTCACTAGGTTCGTCGTTTCCTAGGAGCGTCGGATCTTCGAACGAATCGGGATTTTCTGACGCCACACCCTTAGCCCGAATCTCGACGAGAGTAGAGGGATGCCGCGTGACGTCATTCGGTTTTACCTCACGTGACACATTCTTTACCATCCCGTTCGGGAAGGCTCAAATATGGATGCCGAGTATAAACGAAGTCACGCCCTTTCGGACGCCCAGACACCGTCGAGCAGGTATGTCTGTTCCATAGATAACAGCGGATCATCCTGTGGGATAGGTGGACGGATACGAAGTTTGGTTGATCGCCTGTCAACTCGTCCTGTTCGCAGCACGCGCCGCGGCACTGACAGAAATGATCTCGATCTAATTACTAATTTGCATCCTATCGACAATCCGGTTATTTCATTTTATCTGCCACGCACTAATACAGGGTGTTTCATCCGAAAGCAACATTTTTTCGCTAACTGTACACGTGAAAAACTCTAGGAATCGCAAGTTTTACCATCTAAATAACACGTTCTTGTCATTGTTGCCACTCAGGACGAGTCGCATTTATTGGTCCGAATCAACTTAATCCTGGGACCATGTCGTAGAGAATTTAATAAGAAAATAAATAGTGAATACGGTAAAGTATACGAACCTGCATTATAATGACAATTTTCATAGTCGGACTTATTTGTACCGATGCTTTCGATTAAGTTGCAACCAATCCATTGCGTGCAATAATTTACTGCGCACAGAAGAATAGTACATAAAATAAAATAAAAAATTAATCTGATACCCCCTGTCAATGAAATTCTGACCATCTAGGAAAGATCAGGGGTTTACCGTGGCGGTTGAATGTTTATAAAATTGATACTTAATACGTACGTAAAACCAGTCGAAGTTATACCGATTGTGAGCTGGTAAAACGGCTGTACATGAGGAAGAAATACGGCGACTGTGATTATCAAACAGGAAGTTGGTTCGGTGGTTAGACCGCGCAACTACAAGTAATTCCAGCTAGTATTGTAGACACGAGCGTTTATATGTGCAAGCTTGTGTAATAGACTACGGAATGTGGAATTATTCAGAAAATTGGAAAACGTGTTTTCGTGCACGTGGCGCCTGCTTCGCGGTAAGTATATTTTTTCCAATGCCAGATCAGTATCGACTCCAACTTTGCTAAATAAACGTAAATTCCACACTTTGAAAAGCACGTGTGCAGCTGGGGCGGAATTTGGTATGATTTATAAATTTATAACGAATTTGCGTTATAATTTTCTATACAACTACACGAAGAGACAAATTGTTTCGAAAAGTCCGGTAATTACTGGAACATTAGGGATATATCGATATTTTTCCCAATATTTCGTACGGTAAAAGGAAAGGCTGATATTTGAATACTTGTACGTTTTACTAGTTGACCAGAGCAACAAGAAATAAACGATCGGCAATGATTGTAATCTGCAAATAGTAATATTGAAAGTAGCAGGAGGGGGTATTCATATTATTAAATGACACTGATGAAACAGGAATAACGAACTAGCGAATCAATACTTCATCCGTCAAAATACTGGTGAAATTCCCATAGCGAACGGGAATGTAGAGCGAATGTGATACATCTCGGACTGACTTCATAACAATATAACACAAGTCGGGTACTTGTATTACAAAGATTTCCAGCGAGAATAATCACGAAATTTATCGCTGAAAATTTTCGAGTACAACCGATACTCGCCGTGCATCGGAGTTTAAATTCCATGCCGACCATTGTTTTTTTTTTATGAAATTTGAATTTCGCGGGGTTCACTTCGCCCACGCCGATTATAAATGGTTATACACAAATATGTGAATTCTCCTTAGCGCTGCAAGTTATCAACAACTATAAACAACCGCGTTTATAACATGAATATTGAACTGGAATGCGTCGAGATTAGCGAGCGTATAGCTTTGACTAAGATATAGGTTAAACTAAAGCTAAGTTAAGGTTAAGTTCAGCTAGGTGAAGAAGTAAATGCGTAACTCTAATTTCCACGTGCGATATAAATATAAAAGCTACCGTGTAATCCACAATGTTGGTAAAACAATCGATTCGGTAAATTATAACGTTTTTGAATTTAAGCTGTACAATTCTTCCTAGAGTCACGTGTAAAACTTGTAAAAATGACGTCGCATTTTCCAAGGCACGGTGGCAAATTGCTTAACGATGCGATCAAAGATTTTCCCATACTGATTTGGAGTCAAATTCATTAATTGTTATACATGTTTTACCATGATATTTGGGAAATAGTGAATGCTTTCTAGGTTAGAATCCTGTAACAATTCGTAACTTTGCGAATTACTACGCAACATAGAAATTTTTGATACAATGCGGACATGTCCCTAGACTATGAGAAAAATTAATAAAGTCTGGTTGTCAACTTAATAAATCTTCCGATAAAATGTCTCTCCATGTATTCGCTTCGTGCAACTCTTATACACGCACATTATCAATGTATGTCTAATTATTCTCTACACGTACACGCTTGTCAGCGCCGCCAGTAGGCAGAGCAGTAAAGTTTACCCCTCTAACAGCGCTACCTGCGGCGATAATAGGAACTTTGGGCCAAGTAAATCACATGTACATATTATACGACCATTCGTGCTTGATTCTGTGTTGGTATTTTATACACGAAGCCAATTTGGATCACGCTGATGGTGTAATTGGCACTTGATTTCAATCACGTGTACTAACATCGTCACTTTGTATAATACACCTACTGCCGAAATGTACAAAGAACGTTAAAACTTGCTGATTTTACAATAACATCATTTAAAGATTTTTCGCGACTTTCAACACATTTTATTGTATCAATCAAAGCTTAACCCCACGCGCGTGCTGTACAAATATAAATTTTTTAATCCATGATCTTGTGGAATGTTCTTTCCTAGTGGCATGGTATAAATTATCAGTTTACTAATTTCGAACCACCGGGATATTTTCTATTTAACGTTGTAATACATGCGCGATGAAACGATTCAAATGACTGTCAGATGAATAAAATTCAATTTGGTTATTTTAAAGCAATCCGATTAAAATATATTTATCAGGCAAAATCGATAAGGATTGAATTAGTTATTTTTCAATTTCCTAGGTCAGCCATCGATATCGTTTGACCTACAATCTAATTCTTTCGAATACTCTGCAGGTGAGGTCACAAGTTCCGTTTAACCTCGCGTTTAACATCTTACACCGATTGTTGCTGTAAAGAACAGCTAAAGCAAAACTGAAAATTCCTCTACATGTAACTGATTATGCGTTTCATCAAAAATTGTGAATTCAACTTGATTGAACACAAATTGAATTCAAAACAATTGCGGTTCAAATTGATGACTTCCTACTAAGTTTTCAGTACAATAGTCAACAATATCAGGTACAATGCAACGGTGTTTTCTACTGACTGGTTGGAAAAACATGAAGTTGAAAAATTAGTTTCAATGATAACATCAACTTTTACGTCTGTTGTCCATCGGGCGTTTAAATTTATCACAAAGTCTGTAATGACAGATTGAATGTTATAAATATGGTAGGTATTGTTTGTCGCCAATAATTATCGGTTGCATGTATATCATCGAGACATTTCAATCGTGTTTGCTAAATTCTCTGCACTGTTTTCCGTGTTAAACATGTATAGCGAACAATTTCGACATAACCTGGAACTCAACCGCAGTGCAGAGAGTTGGTTGTTGGCAAACGAGTCACATTATACTTACACAGGTCGAGCCAATAAGGTCACAGAAAATCGTCGCGCAGACTTACAGTACGACAATCTTAGATCAAGGATGTGTGGAACGTACTGCAGTCGGTTCGAGAAATGGTGAAAACACGAACACGATAAAACAAATATTAAGAAAGTCTCATTAATGTAACCAGAAAAGCTTCGGTGATACAGGGAATTTTGTTTAAAAGGATGATTTTTAAACGTAAACACATCGTTAGGTTGACAACTTTAGAAAAATAACATTATTCTATCATTTTTCACCCAAATATTCATACTGCTGCTTGTCAGACTCTGATTAACAATATCTCATTCTATTCGATGAACTCGTCTAATCGTGAATTAGATTTTGGGTAGGAATAATAGTTGTGATTAAAATCCAATGACTTTGTGACTTTGTTCAAATTGTTGTTTCCCAAAATCTATAAGCTAAAGCAATTATATTCTGTTAACGTCAATTCGGAATTGGTCTTTATTTTTTTTTAGTACTATATCAACGTTTCAAAATAACAAGTAAAACGTGTTCCATGATTGTCGCGCAAAAAAAAAAAAAAAAAAATGGTGTAATTGGCGTACTTTTTCGACACATTGCAAGGCGAAATAATATTCTAAAATTAAAATATTTCGTCAACCGTATGGAGGTTAATTAATTGGCTCAACGATCATCGTTTGGCGGGTCGTGAAAAGGTTGGCTCGTATTATTATTACTCCCCTCCACTCGAAATAAATTCTAACAATAAAGTATACATATACATCCTCTGCAAGTCAAAACAATACTGCGAAAGTTTTCGAATTATTTCGACGAGATGAGGATTTTTGAATTTTCACTTAATCCGCAAATTTTTAGAAAGTTTTTACTTAAAACAAAGCCTTCAGTAATCAGGGGCTAGTCTGTACATATATATATATATATATATATATATATATATATATATATATATACATATATACACATGTATATAAATAACCGTACGCCATCTCGATTCGCCGCCGCGATTGTCGAAAAGAGAGAAAAAAAAAAGATAAAGGGGGAAAGAAATTTGAAGAATAAATGAGTCTGGGAGTTTTCTTTTTCGGCGAATAAACTTTTCTTTCTCAAACTAATCAAAACTCGATATGAAGTTGAAACGCGTAATGAAATATTCTACGGTATAAGAAATCAACTTTATTCTGCACGAACATCAATATAATCTAATCACATTATAATTTCGACAATTATACGCTTATTATTGCGAATAAATCAAAATATTACGTATGACCAGATGAAGAATTATCAAAATGGGTTTTGAGAATCAAAACGTGGCGTAAAAATCTGCGGAAACGCGTTATACAAAATCCAGGTCAAAACACACTTAACGAATAATTTTTCTGCATTTTCGACCACTCTGTCTAATTAATAAGAAAAAGAATTAAAAAAAATAATTATTCATTAGCAAGCGGGATTAATGCTTAAAAATTTAACGATTTCTACAGCACGGATAGATATCGATTAGATAAATAATTGTTGGTAAATGATGTACGCTTCGTAGAAAGGAGCGCAAAAGTATTTTGTTTGCTTCGATTTCACTTCAAATTTCATCGCTTTAAAATGTACGATTTTCACAATGTTACGTACACGCGGCTTGATCGAGGTTACTTCACCGTGAACTGTCTTATCTACCGCAAAAGCGCCAACAGTAGGCAGCAGACCGCGTGTGCTTGCGGCATTAAATATTATCATTGAAAAATATTGGTTGATTGTGGAAATAACGCACAAGTAATTTATATGCAATTATACGCCTATAACAAGATATGGATAAGAAAATGTGACAAGTGAGATATACAAAGTGAGAATGACGGATGATGTATTAAGTTGATAAAAAAAAAGTTGATTGTCCCAAAAAACACCAGACGAAAATCGCTCGGTAATGAAACCGGTCTAGAAATGTTCCGAGTGAAAAATAGAAGTTTTAAGAATTTTCAGATCGTTGAAACAACGTGTTACTTGATTAAAAAAATAAATATCCTCGAAGATAAAAAAAAAAAAAAAAAATCACGAGCCCGGTTTTCAAATGTTTGGAATAGAAAATACAGTTTCTGAGAATTTTTAACTTAAAATATTTATAAATAATTGAGGAGTTGAATATAAATGCTGAAAAATTCAGGGTACTGTTTCAGATTTGGGACAATTGCAGAAATATTTTTAAACAAAATGAAAAACGATTCGCATGGAATTTCCCATTGTATAATACACGTACGATAATACGGCTGCATAATTCTCGATGCATCGGTTAGAGAGACTCGTGCATGATGCACGTATGCGGCACACGCACCGCGTAATCGTGTAGCGACCGAACTATCTTATCGTTTACCTGAGTAGGTATCGTGCGGCTGCATTGCTGCCTGCAGCATGTGGAGCACAATGTTTAGAAGCCTCCTGCACACCTTTGTTTCCACAACAAACTTTGTTAACAAACGCTTTGTTCAAACCATACCGTCCATCGTGTTTGCCTGCGAAGCCCGACGGCGGACGGAGAATATAACGTATGACACACCGAAATAAGAAAGGAAAGGAAGACAAAATTTCTATACGAGAGAATGTTAACTTCAATGACTCCAATTAGCGGATCATTTGTTTATCCGAAAAAATATTATTTCTTCGTTATAAATGAAGTAATTTTAAATTAATCTTCCTCGGGCTGCAAGTGCATAAATAAGCATGTGGAACGATTCGGTGTCTGGTGGATATTATTGATATTTTCAACGATCTGGAGAATCTGGAATTTGATTCGAGCCAAAAATGAAACATTTTTCATCAGCAACGGATTAATAGCGAATTAGAATAAAATCGTGAAATTTTGAAAGTAACTTCTGTGTTACGACGAGTAATCCAACAAGAAGTTTTCATAGATTTCGAATTTTCATTCTAGTGGGGCTGAATTATTGCTGATACAGTTTTATTATAAACGTCAATTTGCAAAAATGCAAGTGTATGATAAGCATCTGGTTGATCGACTTATCGAATTGGTTCCGTAGTCAGGGCAGATATACGTAATAACGTGACATCTGTTGGCGGCGATACAGAGTGTGAAAAAATAACCAACGAGTTAGATTAAAAAAACTACGCGACTAATGATATACAATGTCTACCAAAAAGTTAAACGATATATTAATCCAGTAAATGTGTCTATCAAAATTTGTTTGATGTTGAAATCGTGATTTATTTAGAAAAGTCATTGAGGTACTACTTTCAGGAACATTCAAAACAAATATTATTAATTGCGTAAAAGGAATATGATTATGTACATATGTGGACGACCACCACTTTCAGTGATTGTTTTTCCTCATTCTATGAAAGCTGCGGAATTACGGCAAAATCCCATGCAATACGACACAAATGCGTAGTAAGTATATAATTATTTGCGAATTGAGTTAGTTTATAGCCACAGTGCCGCAATCATTTCGTACGATTAAATTAATTCTACAATTGGTATAGACGCGGTTACTCGATCGTGACTTGATCGGAACAAAACATCGTCTCGGGAAAAATTATAGAAATTTATGCGTCATGGTAAATTTTGATACATCAAGGTTATTTTTTAGATTAGTCAAGGTATTAGCAAGATTAATCAAGGTAATTCAAAGGATTTTCAAATAGCAAGACGATTAGTTTGGCATTCCAAGTTCTCGATGTTTCGTTCGCTGATTTCTTGTCAGAGGAGATAATTTTTAACGGCATCGTGGCACGAACACTTTACGTAAGATTTTTGTAGAGTTTAACTGACACACGGGTGAAAATTAAGTTTCGAATTTGAAAGAAATTTAAACGGCGTCGTTCGCGATAAAGAGAAAATTATAGGAAGTCCGTGGAGAAAGCGAAATAAAATTGCGACCAGCGATTTGTTTTTCTGAAAAAATTTCGCGATTCTATTAAACAAACAACATTGCCCCGTCACTTTTCTTCATCAACAGTTTTTGCTCGGATACAAATTGGTATTACGATACGGGTTTGTCGAGAAAGAGAAAGAAAAAGTAAATTAATTATAATATACTTTTGAAGGATTATGATCGATGTGTAATTGTCATTGCAGAAGAGTATCACCATCGCACAGCAGTGACAATATTTTTCATTCGCAAATCGCAACTCGATTTGCCGTATGGTTCGGGTTTTTCAGGCATGCTAATTATTAATCAAAATGATTGACGACCACGTGGAAAAAAAAAAGTTAGCCCGACCGAGGCAATTAATCGCGATGTACGCGTATGTTTATGTGAAAGTACGCAGATTGAGAGCAGCGCAATTTAAAATATGATTCGGCCAGTTTCTTTATACATCCGTGATGAGCGATCGAGATTACGTGTAAAGTGAGAAAAGAATCGCCCACGCGTAGGCTACTCAAAATTCGGCCACTGTGTTATCGTAATACTGTCAGCTGTAACCGAAGATTGGGTTTACCGAAGCATTCAACAAATCATATCTCACGCATTTTCGTTTCCTCGAACGATGAAATCGCTTAAACGACGATCAAGTCTGTGTTATCATTAGGAAATGTTTGGAAGACCGATGAAAGGATATTAAAAATGGGATTCGGCTTTACAGCGGCGTGCCGTAACCTCGGAACGAGTAAGAATTAGCTGCAAGTACATGTAGTACATATTCGTAGTGTTTCTGTCGAGTTTAGGAACATTTCTACCGGCTACACAAGCACGAACATCAACCCAATCGTTTCACCGACAAGAAGAAGACAACTTATGAAGTAAAACTTGTCGAATTTGTCGGCCTTTGGAAAACTCAGCTAAAATTAAACACGGCAATACGGACGAGACTGAGATTAAGTTGATAAAATATGAAATAAAATGTGAAAAGTAAAAACGTTGTAAAACCTGAAAAGCTCTGGTGCTAGCTCGATCGGTAGTTTCGAGTGACGGAATGCGGGAGGATCGATTCTAGACGAATCGGTTCCACAAATGAAAGGTTCTATTCGACTCTACATGTCTACTACATCGATTTTATTCTACCCCCGATAATTCTATACCGTCGAACATACCCGAACCCACGTACGAGAGAGTGCACGCTACATGCGCAATTTCCTCAAATACTCACGGCGGAGCGGGTTGAGTTTGTTTCGACACGAATCGGTGCGACGGGTAGAAAATTCTACAAATTCGATTTTGCATACGATGTTTCTACACAAAATTGCCCCCACATTTTGTGGTTCTGCAGCAAGTATGCTCCCACAGTTCGTTTCTACGAACGGCCGTTCTACCAATATGTTTATACAGGTTCAGTTCTGTACACGGCGGTTCTAAAAACCGTAGCGACGAACCCAATTCGTAGAATCACCGCGTGTAGAATGAATTAGATGCAAAACTGGGATTATGCTGAACCTTCGTATACAGAATAAAATCGTATGCGCAAGCGCGGCATGTAGAGTAAGTTGGATGTAGAATCGATCAGACGTAGAACCGCCACGTGTAGGATTAAATTAGCCGTATAGCTGCAGTATGTACACTGAGAAATATTTCATTTGTTACAGTAACTGGAAAAATTCAGTAAAACAGGTATCGTTAAAAAAAAAAAAAACTGTTTCAATATTATTGGAATTACGAAAAACGAGGTACTCCTAACCATTTTCGCAACAGTTGCAAGAAAGTACAGTAACAGCGATGGCAACGAGAAAGAATAGTAACGGATACCCAGACTTTCTGATAAAAGCTACAAAACTAATTTTCATTCATTACCCGGAACAATATTTCTCGATTGTGGTGAAAAATGAAAATAGTCGAGGACCGAGCGGTAACCGGAACTAAAAATTTCTCCGTAGGAAAAGTTTGATGCAAAAGCAACGCGTGTAGAATAAATCGTAGTTTATAGAAACTATTTACACGGAATGGCAATCGTGAAAGTTTTCACTCGCAAAACCGATTCGTGCATGTTCCGTACCCCCTCCGCAATCGTATCCACCGTATGTCACTGAACCCTGCTGCATCGGAAATGGATGTTATGCATACACGGTGACCGAGTGTGTAGTCTAAGCTCGCCACGTGCTAGACGACGCGGCTGAATGCCGTTCGCAGCCCGACGCCGGATGGCGGCTATCGCTCCTCCGTTTACTAGGTTTGAGTTAATCGTATAACCGGAAGGTTGATTATGTCGTAAAGTGCGGAGCTTCTACCGATGTAGTATAAGGCCGAGGCAGAAGCAGATAATAAATAACTATAAACAGAACTGGACTAGTTAAATAATCGACGGAAATTGAAATTCTCGTCCGAGAATAAACCGCAGCAACACCCGCGAGCTGTGGCGCCCGTAATTACACCGTTCGGAACGTAAATCCCGAATAATTTTTGTTAATGTTACTCCCCCCCACCCCCCTCGTACACGTTTGAAATTAATGCGTTTTTAACGGTTCATTTTATATTTCCTATTGACGTATATTTATTTACTTCAATCCTGTGAAATTGTGTTCAATGGTAAGTTTATTACACGAAAATTCCACAGTTTCAAATGTAAGTTGCAAAGTATTCGGCAGATTTTTACAGCATAAACGAATAAATTTTCACTGATATGTATGAGTGTGAATCGATTCGTGATTTGGAACAACTTTATTTCACGAGGCTGAAGTTGGTGACGTTAGTGTAACAACGTATGTTTAGGAAAAATCGTAACTTCGCATCTTTAGGATTGTATGATACTCATATTTTGAGAAGTCAACTTCTTGAAAGTCGTTCTAAAATTGCAAGATAATGATTATTTCCCTCGTGTTCAGTTACGTCGACCTAACTAACGTCGGCTTGGTTTGAATTCGGTCAATCGTTAATCAACAATTATATGCGGTAAACTGTTTCATACGTTTAGTTGCCGTAGAGACCGTATATATGCGAAATTGACGACAGCGCCAAATCGATCTTACGCATGTACGAAATCGTAATATTAAATTCGTAGAATTCATGCCATTTATTTATTTCTTCGTCAAATGAAAACGATTTGGAGTATTTTTGTTCGGAATTGCGTATAAAACGGGGCTGTCGATCCATTTTATATATTTATATAATATCGAGATATAATTCTACGATTACATTATTACGTGTCAAGTGATAGACTGGCAAAATGCAATATTTCACGATATCAAAGGCATGATGAAATAAAATATTGTGTGATTCATCGGAATTTTAGTGGATATTTTAAGCAAAAATATGCGGTGCGACTTACATATATATTGTTATATATTCATCCGGGACTCTGAAAGTGTTTTAACAGACACATGTGTATCGTATATACGTACGGGAGTAAGATATAAAGGAAGGGAAGTTCTGAAATTGGCAGGAGAACCAGAAATCTCCGGAGATTTCAAACAACTTTTTATAATGAATACCGCTCGACGCGTGTCTAATTTTTATTTATATATGCACAGTCATATCTATACCCAATGTCACGCGAGATGCGAAATTGCTCGCTGTACAAAGCTCATTTCCAACATACCAGATCTCCACCATTTTCAGTTCAGGTACGAGAATACAAGACATATTCGTGCTTTCCTCGCGACAGTTTTCTGCTGGATCGTATGAACAATACGAAAAGATAACATGAATCGCCGCGGGAATAAGCGCAAGCAATCACAGCTCCTCAAAAAGGAGTAACAAAATTGACAATTCTTTGTCGACGGTATTCCGACAGCCAAGAAAGAATTATTTCAAGAAAATAAAGGCCAAATCGTTTCGATTATGCCCGTGGTTTGGGATGTTTTCAGAGTAGCCGGATGGCTGCGTGTTCGACATTCGATTTTCACGGAGTGGTAAATTTAACAAGCATATCATTTTCCAATTCGACGAAGATGAATTGTTTTTTAAAACATCTTCAGGACCTCCCATTTAGTGACAATCTTTTTATGAAATCACTTCACAGTTACAAATATTCAGATTCTTTCTAGAAATTCCACTGTTTTCAAAATTCTTCCGATACAATGATTGTTTCAATATTTTATTGCACACTTTGAAAAATTGTGGTTTGCGAAGAATCTGTGTTTAACGTATTGGAAAATTTTTATAAAATATTGAAACATTTTCCACTCCATTAGAAGCATGTCAAAAAATATGCAGGCAATATTAATTTTTTTATTATTTCCATTAAACCAAAAATTAAATAATCTTTAATAATAATATTAAAAAATTATATTTTCTATTTCAGTTAATTTGCGATGGAATTTGTGATTGCGTGAGATTGATTTGATCATTTATTTTCCAATTTTCCATACGTTGAACATCGATTTTCGTGAATGCAAAATTGAACAGTCGATAAAAGAAAAAAAAAAAAATAGAGCAAATAATAATGACAGTTATTTCACCATGGAACCAATCTTAAAACGACCAGAAGAAAAAATGAAACGTTCGAAAACTTTCATGATAGTTTCACAGACGAGATGATTATTACAGACGTTTGACAAATATTCTTACGCTATGAATCATAAGAATGAGGATATAATAACAGGGGAACAATTCTGCACAATTTCCTCAAAGTCTGTAATATTGTGTAACGTTATTTTCCTTACAAAATATTTCAGTGTAACATAAAGCGTCAATTTTTATAATTTTTTTCATCAGAGTGATAAAAAAAAAACATTTTCATCGGTGATCACTCAGTCCATGACATTCGATTAATTCAATCCGCGTAAATGTGTAGAGAAAAAAAAAAAAAAAAAAATTGGCTGAGGTCCACAGTAACGTCGTTATATATTTATACTGCTGTGTATACACGGTTATACCAGGGCTCAATGATAAATTCATTTATTTCCACGCGTGAAAGGTGAACCGTGCCTGCAATTGCATATCGCGGTCATTCCAGATTCGGCATTGTTTTAAATATACATGGACGTTGTCGCGAAAAATAGATACAGAATAGACGTATAGATATATAAGTTGTGATGTTGACAATGTGTAGATATATATATATATATATATATATACACATGAACATATATATGTGTAAACATACATACGCATACACGTAACGTGTCACGTTATATCTGTTACGCGGAGAAGCGAATCGCGGTGTTCAATTCCATCGTTATCATTGTTTGCGCCGTTAATCGAGCCACACGTGAAGCAATGAATTTTCAGCCTAGGTATAATTCATTGCCAGGGCGCCTCCACGCAAAGCCATTCCACGCGGTAAGATTCGAACAAAAAATGTACCAGAATTAGAATTTGCAGTACGGAAATGAATAAATTTCGAAGCTCGCCAATACGTAGCAGCTTTCTACATTCTTGAATCGACCTAATATCGTGCAAACTACGTTATCCTGAAGTGTTAAGGCTTGGTGAAAATTATATGGTTGTTCTTCTTCAGTTTCTTCGAATTTCCTGTTAAAATTGGAAATCTTGTAATTGACAAATTTATGTAAACTATGATTTCTCATCAAGTTTCCAAGATTTCAAGATTACTGTTTACTGCTGCTGCTAAAATATAAAGCTTTTATTCGAAACTTGGCTGTACGTTTGATGGAAAAGACATCCCCCCTCCCTCAGCCCGTCAAAAAAAGAACACTATCTTTACATTAAAATGGTTTCGTTGAAATTCGGATTGCATCATGACTTTCCGGGAAACTATTTCCAATTGAATTACGCTCGCCGAACGAAGTGACGTACCAATTAAACAAAAGCTAATCGTCTGGTGCTATTTGTTGATAAAGTTAAAAGTTAAAATATCTCGGAAACGACCCAAAGACCTTGAATGGAGGGAAAACCGCATTAGCCAATGAGAAATGTCACATATTCAGCGTGTCTCTGTGTTCGAAGCCTTGCCGTGAAAACTTTCAATGGTAAAAGGACGGACGGGGTAGAGCTGTTGTCCGTGAAAATATCTTGGGGTACTGATAAGGCAAAAACTGATGCCCGTAAATGGCGCAGAGCGCTATTTGCGTTAGAGTGCAATAACTCGAGGCTTTTCATCATTTTTATAGAGATTGCTTCGATGTACGAGCAATTTTCAATAAGCGTCGGGAGTTTTTTTTCTTTATACGAATGATTTATCGTAAGATAGATGAGGTGATATATATATATATATATCATACGTACCTAAGCTTGATCTTTGTTAGGAGCAATTAAATTGACTCACGTTTTATGTAATAGAAATCGCAGTCAGAGGACAAATTATCGAGATGTGAAAAAATGAAAAAAAAAAAAAAAAAACAATTCGAGATTTTGGAGGTGCCAAGTATCATCGCCTGAAACTGTTTTTTAACCAAATTAAAAGTTGCGAATTTTCAGAGACGGTCGGAATCCAGCAGCCCAAGTGTAAGAACATATTCAACTGCAGTGCTTGGATAGATAAACGCCAAGAGTTCGGGTTAGGCTAGGTAACCAGTTACCGTACCGTACTAAATTACTACTCGTAGCACGTATTACGAGAGCCGTGATTGACCCGGTTCGCATTCCACTCGTGACGTCACTGCAAGGCTGCTTTCAATTTTTTTCAATCGTCATTCGACGCACAGCATCTTTCATACAGGCGTACGCGTATTACGCACGTACGTACGACGCAAGCAGCTTCCTTTAACCTGTTATCTGCGCCAATATGCATATAAAAGGCTTCGTTCGTTTCGATGTTTGCCATCGATAGACTCGAGAACTAGCTAACCGGTTTACACGAAACTTGCACCAGTGTCCCGATTGTGACTGCAGAAGTAACATGATGCAGGTACACGTTGCTGCGGTGTTTGAAAGAAAACGATAGAAAGAAAAAAGAACGATAAAAAAGGTGAAGATTAGCAAATTGAGCTCTATCGAGTTCCCGTACAAGCTTGTTACTTCAAGCAGATTTTTTTTCATGTCGAGAACACCTCGGATATTCATGCAGTTATTAAAGAGAAGAATTGGCAAACTTTTATTGTTGATTGACCGATGATTGATTAATTACCGCTACGAATCAACATAACAACGTTATTTCAATTGTAAATAAATAAAGAAGTAGGCTCCATTGCTTCGCCGAGGAAAATATTAACGTGAAACGATCGGTTGACCAAGAGTTGAATTACTTTGCGCATCCGCAGTTCGACACGTTACCTGCACGTAATCGGTAGGATGTTAAATAATTCAAAATGGCCGACAAAAATTTCAAATTCGAGCAAATCGGGAGATAGAACTCTGTCCCGGGGTTTTTAGGGTCGCTTATTACGAATCTGAAATCAGATTTCGAAAATTCAATATCACGAATCCGATAAGCAACGCCGAAAATTCCTGCATACTGCTTTTTGACCGGATTGAATTAAATTTGAAATTTTTGTCCGCCATTTTGAATCAGTAATCCCAAAAACCATGGAATATTATCTTGTATTGAAGGTTGAGACAGCACGATAAAGCGTGACTCAAAGGGTTAATAGTGATGTGACGGATCAATAGAGGGATTCCTTAACAGCAAACTCTAATTCTTGAACAAAGCTAACTTCAACGTTAAGTGCGAAGCGAAAAATTTATGTAACATTTACAGTGAACCGATGAATGTTGGTACACAACGCCGAACGTGTACGCATAAATAAGAAAAGTACGTGCGGCTTTATAATCAGTGGCTTCTACGCCGCAGACATGATAGTTGGATGTCTATGAGATAGATACATTTATATGGAAAATGAAGAACCTCAGGCCATTATAAACAACCTGTAAACGGCACAAAGAATCTGTATCTTATTCCTCATTTCACATGTAATAATCGTCACGCTCTTTCGCATAATTGTCGTTACCTTATAACGAATTACCATAAATAATTCCATAAAAACCGGAGTTCTAAGAGATCTCGAGGAAATTTGCATGAGCACAAATTGATCGTGAGATATTCGAGTTGCTCTTTCGGAGTTCGGAGAAGGAAAAGAGGGACAAAATAATTCTGTTGAGATTGAACAATAGGCGGTCTATTTAATCGATACAACGACGGACACTGTGGTTTGTGACGCAACGTTGCAGTCTGCGGAAGATCATCCGGATGATCAAAGCTGCACAACTGCACCTAGTAAGACGTGCAAATTGCGTAGCGCTACAGTCAGCCACATAATATCGCTTTTGTCGTACACCTCGAGCATCGACTTGAATCCTCCTCCTCGAACATCGCGGTCTTATTTGCCCCCGGCTCAGATGGCGCAATGGCGCTTTGTAATGAAATATCGTACTATTTTCAGAAGACGCTATCGCAGCCCACACTCGCCGACTGATAACGCACAAAAGTTAAATTATAAGGTAAGTGTGAACACGGAGGGGAACTTGTCCCAAATTGTCGCATTGTTCCCATTCCATGCTACCGTACGTTGTAGAAACGAGGAAAACGCGTCGATTGCTTCGATGGTCGCAGTCTGTATATTCGGCTCACGCTGTCGACGGCATGAGTGCAAATTTTGATCTTATTATCATCATGCCCGTGAACGGATTATACTTTTGGTTTCGATTTAAGGATGAACGGACCGAATTCTTTGAATCGAAACTTAGAGCGAGAAGAAACAACCTGTTAAAAAAATCTCCAGCAGTGTTATTTGCTTCAATGATTATCAATACGAATGAAACAACGTTCCTAGTAGGTATGTGATTGAAACGAATCTAAATATATTTGAGTTACACAAGTTAAGATATCAACATAACTTGCGAAGAGGATTTACGTATAATCAAAACGTACAAAATAATCAAACTTTGCCGTTTTTGATCTCAATCAAATGGATCTGAACTGATTTTGCTTGCTGACCAGATCCTCAGAAATTTCCTGATAAATAATCGAGAAATTTCATACCGTGGTAATGCGGAATTGTAGTTTTTGACGAACATCTGTTGTACCGCACTTTAAACAATCTATTTTCATCCAGTTTGAATTTATTTCGAAAATTGTTTAATAGTTTTGAACGCGCGTGGAGTTATGGAGTCTTTTCTCAAATTGTTAATATTTTAGCTTGCGTTAAATACGAATTTTCTCAAATTTATTTCTATCGCACAGTAGGGCTTAACTCAACTTGCCCAACTTTTGTCCGAATTAAGCTACTGTAACCGATTCATCCTGAAAAAAGCTGCGGATGATCAATCCGGCCATTTTCTGATCTAACTTTTCATTTTCCGAGGCGTGATTTTGCATGCAGTAGCTGCAACAGCGGTAGCGTGGCGCAGTTAATATGAAGTCCGGTGAATGTAATAGGGAAGTCGTCGTTTATATTAGAATTAGAGCGACGCGTCGTGGACTCTAGCGAGCCATTGACCATGCATGCTACTGCTGCTGCGACTTGTTTCCGAAGTGACTCACAATCAGCAAGAGCTAGAGATGACGCCAACCCCAAACAAATAAACCGCGTGCGGATGGATTCACCACCACCCGTTTGCGTTCATTTTATCACTTAAAAGTGGAACGTGACCTACGCTGTTTGCACAAAAGAGTGAAAACTGTGGAATGATAATAATTATTACCGGTGTGAATTCGACAGAGATTCGATAATGCGAAAATCATAAAAGTGTGGATGAGATTCACACGCTGAGAAAGTTCGAAATTCTCTCATTTCATTGGAAGATCACAAACTATTAGATATCGCTACTAGTGTACTCGAATAAGGACGATGTTAGACATACCAGATCAATCTAACAGATTCCAATAAGCATTAATTTTATTTTTAATTGAAATGGTTGACCCATCAACTGAATATAGATAAATGAATACTTAATTTCCTGTCAACGCGACGAGATTGATAGATTTTGTAACGCGGTATTAAAATGTCCAAATCACTGGCGAGAAGTGTAGTCGTTGAAGAAACAAAATTTTGAACTCGAGCCAATTTGAAAACTTTCATTTACTGACGTTGAGAATCATATTTGCACGTGTCAAATTCGCAGGATCGTAAAAATAAAAAAAATATGAGGCGTTTGAAATTTCTTCAGTTTTCCAGATTCCAAATTTTCCAGAATTGAAGTTCGCTTCGATTAAGTTTTTTTATAATCAGGATTGAATATGTTTAAAGGTTGTGCAAAAAAGCCTGAACTTGAGAGAAGAAAAATAATCTTATAAACATTGTAGCATGCCGTGACTATGGTTTTGGATAGAGTTCAATACTGTAAAACGCGGTACAGACATGTTCATAATAGAATCGATTAATCATTTCAACGAATATGCATTTCGACTGTATTCGATAAACCAATCTAGTGTTTACTGCAGAGAAAGTAATGACAATCTTCGATAAGATTTGAATGAAAATTCTATTGTCCATATTCAATGTTTTAAACTTACAGGAGAATTTTAATCAGTTGATTCAATCGTTAAAATCTTCGCTCAAGCAAATTTCGAGTCACAACAACCGATGTTTCGTTACAGTGATCAATGTCTCATTTCGCGGCCCGTGATCGCCGATTTAGTCAGTTCAAACCGAGCCTTTCTATCAGCGTACCATTTACGTTCATATTTTATGACAGTTACATAAGTTATCAGCATTCGTATCTTCGTTTGAATACCAATTCACTCACGGCATTGTTTAGATGTACTTCTTTGCAACACTTCGCGGACAATAAATAAAATTCCCTACCGTTTCCCAGAGTTTGCCGAGCATTGAAAATTCAGTAACGTATGTCGGAGATTTTCAGAATTCTAGGTAATATTTAGGAATATTCAAAATGACGTATTTGTATGAAGATAAAATATAATAAACAATTCCCTGACTATCCGCAAAAACTCCTAACATTTCCCTAAATATTCCAGACTATCATAATCCCACCCAGTATGTGCGGAAAAAAGTCATTTTAGAATTTACTTGATGTCACGTGAGGTTACGTGAAGTCAGTAGAAGTCTTTAACAGTCCCGTGAATCCGCGTGAAAGTCGTTTGGTTCAAGTCATTTGAATTCAGTTCAAATAATTTGGATTCAATTGGCGAAATTTAAATTCACGAAGTCACTTGAAATCGCTTGAAATCTTTTGAAACTATTTCAAGTCTTTTGACTTCAAAAAGTCGGTCCAAGCAATTTGGAGTCAGTTCAAGACATAAGGATTAATTTCAAGTCATTTTGAATCAGTTCAAGTGGTTTGAATTTATGAAGTTAATAAAAATCACACGAATCCAACATAATTTCATTCGACTTCGCGAACCCGTTTCACAAGTAACTAGATTAGAATCCAATAAAAGTACAATGTTCACTTTACAAAGCCACTCGAAGCAATTTCACTCGAATCAAATCAATCGATCTAACGACCAACTCGCTTGAATTAACGAAGTCTCGAAGTCACCGAAACAACGCGTCCCTTCGAGCGATGAAAAATAAAATCACATAGTCATTCCCACACACACACGCGCACACACAGACAGGAAATGTATCGTTTCCCTCACCTCCCGAGGTTCCTTGGGACTCTGCACCCTGAGAGATCCGCTAGCAGATTTGACTCGAAGGGGAGCCTGTGGAATCGCCGTTATAATTTGGGGGACAATCGGTCCCTCGTAGGGGAGTTCCTGGTAGCACGACTCGCCGGAACCTCGCCTGCTTCCGGCGATGCACATCGCCCGACGAAACAGCCCGGCGACAACGGCGCACAGACCGCATTGCAGCCCCGTTGCCGATCCACGGCTAGAAAGCGATCCTCCGCCGTTTACTCGGCGCCGGGTCCCGCGGATTCCGCCGCGGTGACCCGAAGCCTCGCGTCGCGGCGTGGACGCCACTTTTGACTTGTTGGGTTTAATTTTCGTCGTTTCCCTATCACCGCGGCGTGGTTCTCCCTTCCTTCCTTTGTTCTTCCGTTTCTTTACTACGGTAGTTATTCTTATTATTGTCGTTTGCCACTCTTTGTCACGCATACGACACCATGCACGTAATATCGTCGGTGCGATCTATTTTTTACACACATATATACGCACAGCCGAGATGCTGCGATATCTTTGGCTTATTTTCTCCGCGTTTAACCTTACTTTTCCTCTCACCATAAACATCTCACTTCCGCCGGTTGTACGTATCATACACGTTTGTTACATCTCGATGTGTTTACATGTTTCTTTTTTCTTTTTTTATAACACGATATTACAGGTTTCTTTATCTCGTGTACACTGTCCGCTACATGCTCTTCTGCTCACTGAAACGAACTGGTATATTTTAAAACGAACGAGAAGCATCGGATCACACAAAATGTAAAATAAATAAAAAAAAATCTACACCACGGCTGCAATAGCCACGCGGCTGGACTCACAATTGACGCGTCAAGCCCGTTGCATGGGTGGTTGGGAAAAAAAATATATATGAGTACGTTAAATTATCAATCGCGCACGAAGCCGAGGTCTGCATGACTGGAATGTATAGTATATTACAAGTATACTTCATGGACAGGTATAATACATCACACAATGCACTGAACGTATATTAAATCTGCCGCGCTAAAAATCGTATGATAAATTCAACATTCGATCCACGTGAGACGAATAAAAGGAGTGGGAGAGAGAGAGAGAGAGAGAGAGAAAGAGAACGTCGAAGAGCCAGACACAGGGATGATCGAGCTGATCTAACGTTACGACTAACTGATTCTCCTGTACGACCGCAGACCACACAACCTCGAGTGGAACAAATAAGAATCGGGGGAATGAGAAAAGAAATTCAAATTACACCGATAAGATGTCGCGATAATTAGCGGACGCGTGCCGTGGAGTAACAACAACGAGGAAAAGGAAGAGCGAGAACGAGAGAGAGAGAGAAAAATGGCGAGGACGGAAGGGGGGGGGGAAAGGGGGTTAAGTTAAACGTACGACTACCGCGTAAACAGACACTAGGCCGATTTTATGTTTGCCTTAGAAACTCTCTCGCGTGTCGTCGCCGCCGTCGCGTTTTCCCCTCCTTTCCTCTCCGCTTCTCTGGGTTAACCGTGTTACAAGTTTTTGACTTATGCAAATGCTGCAGTGAAACCTTACTTAGCGAGTAGATATCTCCGGTTCGCGGTTGCCGCGAGAATTATAACAAGATATACTTGGCAGATGCTCATTTTCTTATCGTTCCTCGCTCGCTTTTCTTCCCGGAAAAAGATGAGGCCCTTTTTCAAAACTTGGGAGCTCCGCAATTCTGGTGTCTTGTTTCGTGATACTGCGAGTGCGAATACGACTGTTTTATGAACTTATTTCAGGGCGGTGGATCGGAAAATCGAAAATAGAGTGGAAAAATGCGGAAGCAAGAACGCGGTGATCCGCCGGTGAAGACCCGTGTCCCGCATAGTTTGCATCACCGCACGTCACTGCTACGACTAAAATTCTTCCCACGAGCGCCGTTCGACTTTTTTTTATCTATCCTAGACGCGTGCCAGAATTTAGTTTACTCGGATAACAACGTCGAGCGGAATTTCATCCAAGTACCTGCACGAAATTTGATTGAATTCATTGAGAGTGTCGATTGGACGGGAAAAAGTTAACTTCGTTTCAAAACCGACTGGCGCACCACGCTCTTGGTAAAGTACAGTCAAGTTCACTGTGCAAGGATTTGCATCGGTTAATTTGACATAAAATGAAATAAAAAAATTTCCCGCATGTTTAGTTCTATCACTATGAAGCTGTGTACCATTTAACCACGATATCGTAAACTGTGACCTTTCACGACAAAAACTGGCACGAACATTTTTTATTTTTTTTTTGTTGTTTTATTCATATTAGAATTCGTGTAGAATTATTTTCAAAAACTGTATAATATGTCACGTGGAATACGAAGAATACGTAGCAATTGGCCTGTCCGTCCTTTCGGGTTAAATCAAGATTATACATGCAACTCCGAACCGAGTGAATAATTTGATAAAGGGGTGGAAAAAGATAGGAGGGTACACTCTCCCCGGCACGACGATGTGCGTGGACGTACACCTGAAACACTTGACCGACGGGGACGTGTTAAAAGTTCGTGAGGTTCCTCTCCGGGCGGGTCATCGTCCATCGCGCAACGACCAGCGGAACTTGTTGCTAACGTTTTGGGGGCACGCGACGCCGGGCGTCGGTCGGTCCGAGGGACCGGCCTCGGCCTCCTCCTCCTCCTCCTCCTCCTCCTCTTCGTCCTCCTCGCGTACGACGTCGTAGGCGAAGTTGTACTAAACCGTACGGATGTCGAACTTCCCGAGTGGCGGAGATCCGCGCGTCTATATGTCTCTCTCTTTCTCTCTTTTCCCCTCGAATATATCACGGGCTGAGACCAAATAAAAACAACTACATCACAAGTACGGTTAACGACACGAAGAAAATTGTGTTTATGCGATATATATACACATCGTACATATGGATATGTATATACATATATACGCATATCCGTGAGTCGGGAAGAAGACAATTCGGCGTGATCGGCGGTAGCGTGTAGCAATGATACTCGGCGAGTAGATTTAGTCGAGAAAGAGCGCGTGATTTACATCGAATAAATAAATCGAGCACGCGTCTGAGATCCACCGAAAATTCGGAAACGGCAAGGAGACTTCTCGTCGGTCTCCGTGGTCTCGGCTCTTCCTTTCCATCCTGAATTACGACGGATGTGGTGGAAGTGAACTAGGGAAGGGATAGGGCTACGCGTCGACGTAAATTTAAATACCAAATCGTAAAAGGACGACGGGGTTGCCTGCCTTTCAAACGCTGGACGAGCCCACGCGGCCGAATCGGGAGTGCGCGTCCACGGTGCACGCCGGCCGGCCGCGGTGCACGCACTGACTGAGCTCTGGCGCCCGTCAGCTTTGCCCTGGGGCCGCAAACATGGGCGGCGGCGGAGGGGGTAGGTGGGGGAAGAGTGCGCGGCGCGGGAAAACGGCGAGGGACTGCGCCGGGATCAATAACAACCAACCCCCGCGGTCGGTCTGCTGGGTCTGTCGGGCTGCCGGTCTGTCCGTCCGTCGGGCGACTCGGCTGAGGTCGGGTCGGGTCGGGTCGGGTCGGGTCGGGTCGTTGAGCGGACGGAGCGAAGGCGGGAGAGAAAGAGAGAGGGAAGTATCGAGCGTACTCGCGCACGCGGTGCTTTTACGTGCGATCGGTGCTAGTCTGGCTTTTCCACGCTATAGGCGTCTCTGCACCACTCTCACTCGTAGGGCTCTGCAAACGACGAGTAGGAATGGATTACATACCGCTCTCGGGCTCGGTCTGACTATTGGTAAGCGGGAGTTGCAATCACGCCAACTGGTGACTATATTTTGAACTAGCGAAAACGGGTCGGCTGATTAATGTCATATGTAAACTGTATGTAAACAAATCCGTTTCTTAAATTTTATTAATAATAAACATTAAAAAAGGACATTACCCTAAGTTCTATTAATAATAAAAAAAATGTTTTTATCAATGTGCAAAGTATTGGATTATTTGGAGTCTACAACGAGAAGCCGAAATTTTATTGAAGGCGAGCAAGTTGTCAATGCGAATCATTTAATTTATACGGGAATTTTGAGTGAAAATGAAGAGCAGTATGAATTATTATCATATTGTATACAATCATCCAATACTCGGGGAGATCCTCACGAAATAACAACAGTTATTAGTAAAACTGATAAGGTTATTTCCTCAGTGTGCAGCTGTACAGCTGGGAACAGTGGAACATGTAAACATAGTGCTGGTGTTTTGGTGTTTTGCACACGGTAAGTTTAAACAGTGGGATATATTTTTTCAATGTTTCTTGGTATGTAATTTCTACTACCAAGCCAAATTAATTATATTTTGATTATTTTTTTTTAGTAATGATTTGGCTGGCTTCAAAACGGTTTCATCAACAGACAGGAAATGTCTTTGGAGTGCACCTCGCAATGCTTGTTTGGAACAATATAATCCAAAGCCTTTGAGTGAACACGGCTGCTTCAATATAAAGAAAAATCACAAGGAACTAAGTGATGATGTCAAGAAGTCAATCAAGGAAAAACTTTTTTCGAAGAATTTAAAATCAGCTTTGTCAGAGCATGCGTACGAGCGTGAATGATTAATTTATTTATGATTGATTTTTTTTTTAATGAAAATTTTGTTGAAGTAAATTTTCATGAAAACAATTTTATGATTCACTGTTTATATAAACAATTGTTGTTTTTAATTTAATCAATTTTGTATATATTTGCCGATGAATTTAAACTTTTTTACTATTTCGATGGAATAATTTAATCAATTCTAATCATGACTTGTATGTAACATTTACTTCATCACAATTTATGACTCTCCAATCATGTTGTGTTTAATTTTTATTTTCACACGTTTTTGAATGTATTTATCACAGAACTGGAAGGCATGCGCCACTGCAACAACCTACTATTGAAACTGTACCTCCTGAGAACTTACAACTTATCCAACGTTTGATTTCACACTCATTCTCGTCATCAATCCTACTCAATCTTTCTGAAAAACCCTTCCGACCACTGAGAGAATGTTGCCAGAAACTTTTAGAGCAATTAATTGGGAATCCTTATAATATTTGTTTAGAAACTCAAAAATTTTATAGTGTTTGGCAGAAAGAACGTCAATTTCGAATAACTGGCTCGCGATGTTACGAGTTATACACTTATCGAAAAAATTTAAAACCCAATTGGAAAAATAAGTCTATGAAATATTTCTATCCGACAAATATTAGCACTCCAGCAATGAAACATGGTCTAAAATTTGAACCTGTTGCTCGAGAAACATATCAAGAATTAAATCCATCTACCAATGTATTTCAATGCGGACTAATAATTTCTAGAGACAATCCGTGGTTAGGATATTCTCCTGACGGTATTATTTTCGATAAGGATAAACCAATTAAATTGTTAGAGATTAAATGTCCATATGAGGGTAAATCTTTACCTGTAAATGAAGTTATTTCTAAACTCAATTTCATTCAAACAAATCCAAAAGATGAAAGTATTTTGAGTTTAAAAAAAAATCATAAGTATTATGGCCAAATTCAGTTCGGAATGGGTATTTTAAATATTCAAAAAACTGATTTTATTATATTTTCTTCGTTTGATAAAAGTATGAAAGTTTTAACAGTAGATTTTGATAAACAATTCGTAAACGATTTATTCACATCTTTAAAATTAATATATTTCAATGAAATGTTACACTATGCATGCACAGATGAACATAAACAAAATTAAATGTTGATTATTTGTGAATAACCGTTCTTTAAAAATATTTTTAAATTTAAATAAATACCTGCAACATATTCAATTGTGTTTTCATTTATTATTAACATTCTAGGTGAATTACATAGTTTTAATGTAATATTACGAATAATAGATTTAATTTATAATAAAGTTATTCTTTTTCAGACAAAAATTTATCATCTTTCAAAATCGGAGAGCTTAAATTGACAACTGCACCAATTATTGTTAAAATTTCTTTGCCTTTCTTCACTAAACCAATTGGCATTCGCGAACCTAAAACTTTAAAGACTTTGAGTCGTTGATTAGAACGTTCCACGTGTACACGAGCTCTCGCTATTTTAGCGTTCAATCGTGATTCTTCTCTGGTAAATTGAAGCTGCTCTTTCTTAAATGGAGGCCTTATAAGCTTAATATCTTTTTCCTTGCATAATTTATCAACTCGAAACCCTTTATCAACCATTATTGCTTCACCTTTTTCTAGATAATTTAATATTTTGGATTGTTCAAATATCGCATCATCTGAAACTCTTCCTCCGTACATTTCACTAATAAATGATATTATTCCTCCAGGAGTTACTCCAGTCATAAATTTTATTGTGTAAGTACTTTTGTACCGAGAATAACTTGCTTGTTGACAGCATAGATTTTTTGGTCTTTGGATAAATATTTCAGTGCAATCTAGAACGATTCTCACATTTCTAAAATCATCAAAACATACTGGGAGATTCTTAGAAATTTCATCTTTATCCGGAAAAGGAATGCCTTCTTTCAAACAAACATAAAGCATATCGATTATCTTAAGGACTACTCTTCGACACTGTGATAAAGATGAATACTTAAACAAAACTGCCAAGATTGCATATGATAAATTATGCTTCAATTTTATGAATGTCATTATTATTTTACTTCGAAGGTTCATCGTTTCAAATCTATATTTAGGAAAGCCATCCTTTACCACGTCAATAATAGTTTTTAAGATATCAAAATTAATAATACCAGTTAGTGTGTTGAGCTCTTTTTCAGTTTTTAAAATATCACAAAAATCTGTGATTAAATCCCCGCTTTTAATCTGAACACCAATATCAACCAGGCGTTTTGTAGCCAAAATTTGGTCATTTTCTGTAAGCAGAGGTGTATCTTGAACTAAACTGATGGAACTACTTTCTCCTTGGTCATCCGGTTCCTCTGTCAAATTATTAGTATCTAAGTTATTAGTATCTAACACATCCTGATCTTGACAACTAAGCTGACTAGCTGGCAATACTTCATTCCTACTCTTATCTCTTCGTAATCTTCTTGTCTCTCTGTCAGTATTTTTGTTGGTGATTAATCTTGGTGTCTTGTCTGTAGAAGGTAAATTACATGAAGGAACTGCATTTTGTTTTAATCTTCGTTTGCCTTTGGAGCTTAAATCTACATAAGAAAGTAATGCCCTTAGTTAATATTGCAAATAAAAAAGTTATTAAGATAATTAAAAAACAAATATAATATAATATAATAACCTGGTGAAAAATAATCGGACTGTTTAAAATGCAAAGAACAAACTTGCATGTTATCGGTAACATTTTTACCAATTTTTAACACAATTTGCCACATTTTTCGGCAGTCTACTTTTTCTTCTTCACCGAACGTATTTATAATTTTTATGAAATTGTTTTTTTTAGGAAAAAGATGAAATCTGACATCTGAATCCCTACAAGCTTTACTCTTACATCCATACACACTGCAAAAAGCTTTACTTTTTGTTTCCCTCGGAGAAAAACGTACACCCGAATCATCAACAACACTTTCCATTTTAATTTTAGTTTGTTTCTTAGCTAACAATAAAAAAAACTCAATAATTGTAAATTAAAGTTTACATTATCAATATGTTGAGCAATATCCATATGACAGCTGACCCGTTTTCGCTAGTTTAAATTTTGAACACCAGGCGACAGTACTTGTACTTACCACTTACCAATATCGGTAGAGAGAATTGTTGGGAGTCGGGAGCGCGCGAGACGACGACGAACCTCGATGCCGGTTTCGGGATGGACTTTTGGACAGTCTTCGGGGCTCTGAATCCGAGGATAGATGCCGCGGTGAGAAAAAGAAAGGGAGATAAGATACGGATGGGGAAAGATGGGGTGAACCTTTGTCCTTAAAGGCGAGGTATTTCGACCGATAGAGCGATTACAGTATACACGGTACGAATGTTATGAGGAGAATACCACGTCGTCGGAGGACGAATCCACTTCTCTCTTTGCTCTGCATTCTTTTCTTCGGAAATATAACGGAATACCGTCGAGTGGAGAGCTTCCGAACTTGTCAAAATCTCGATTTGAGCCACCGCTCGATCAGGGTTACCACAAAAGTTTAAGTCCAGTCTTTCGGTACTAAAATATTACCGGAGAAGAAATATCGTTACAATTATACAAGAAATATTACAGTACGAATACCTGTCTCGTGTAATAATAACTGTCATATGTATACTTGACAATACCTATCAAGTACGTTTCTTGGTAACTGCTAATCTTTCGTTATGCTTGTTATGTTTTTTAGTTAAATAAAGCCTCAAAATCACTTCGTCGATGCACCAACATCGTACCATTGCAATAGAGATTGGTAAATATACTAGTACTGGTTATTAGTAATACTATAAAGCCAGTGTACATAAAAAAAATGATCGAAACATTTTACCAGACATCCTGCATTACGAAGTTGTCATTTTATACGTATAGGTATGTATTTTTTACATTATACAGTGCTCAAGAGTTGCTGTTTATATTAGTCGGCATATTCCGCGCCAACTCTTGCATACTTTTCCACCAATTTTTTTGTTATTTTTCCTTTTAATTTTAACTTGAAAAAAGTTGTGGTGATGAAGATGCGTTTTTTTTTCTTTTTTTTGCCTACGTACAACGTTGTTTTGGTGTCGCTGAGACGCCTCGAAATAACTCGCTACAGACTGGGAAAATCTGCAAACTGACAACGAGATCAACGCAACAATGTCCATACCAAAGAGCTTGGAAAATTCCTTTCGAAAATTTGTACAAATCATCGCGGCCAAATTTAAAAATAACAACTCGAGGTAATTACAAGACTCAACTGACATCCATCAATGGCTGTTACGCGTTTCCCTTGGCAGGTTGAAGTTTACGTACCTGTATCACGTTCACGGTAGCGTGTACGAGACAAGAGAAGCGCCCCAGGGAGTTTTGGTTTTACCAGATATACTTATATATTTAACGTGAGATCCAACCATGAAGGTCGTTTCAGAGCCGTTGGATCATCGGGAAGGAGACCTTTGCCGAGGTATAGGGTAAAAGATGAGCGTTGCGACCCGCGGGGCAAAACACCGGATGGCAATAGTTGTCGACTGTTTGATAAAAGGTGACAGGGATTTTCAAGAGTGAAGTTGAATGCCCTGGTAGGTTTAGTCTAAGTTCGCAGGTTCCAAAAAAGAAATCCCTAAATATGTGTAACCTGCGCGGACGCTGCATCATCGATTTCGTTCGAAGTTGGTGGAACTTTATAGAGTATCTAAAAAAATAACTACTCCCACGAAGAGTTACCTAGTTACTATTAAACTCACAGTTTGAAAAAAATGAGTGATATACCGTCGCAGTCCTTTGTTGGTGAAACGTGTGTACGAAATTTAAAAACCTTTTTCTTTATCAACCTACAGTTTTCCCACATTTCTCAAACATCATCAGACCTTTCACAAGACGAGAGAGATATTTTACTCCTATATGTTTGTGAGCCGAAGTAGAAATCGCTCTTCGATTTAATTACATGCAATCCAGGTAATAGCTGAAAAAGCATATCATACATGTCAAATAGCATAGTACAAGGATAGTTCTTCATAGAGCATAGTTCTTCCCTAATGTTTTGTCAAATAACAATTGGGTAAACTCCACTACGCAACAAAATTATAGGTAAAAAAGAATCCAGGGCAAAGCCTGTCAGTTCAGCAATAAATATGATTATGATCATGGTTATTGGAATGACACTTTTCTTTGGAATGTCATTTTTTCTTTTCGTTACAAAATGAAGCGCCACCACAAAATAAAAATCATTTTTCCACAGTTGTTTTGACCCAGCTCACCTTGCCTCGGTCCTTTCGTACAGACATAGGTGTCCAACTTAAATACGGGTGTGACAGTTATCCCTGCTCCCACGCCTTCGTCTACATAAGTAGGTGTGCACGAGATGTTGACAGTAATCGTGAGCCTTGAGGAGATATTCACACGGTACACTGGATTATATGGTTGGAGTATCACGGGGGCAATTTAAGTAAGGGTAAATTCACTTGTCTTTACGTAATTTACGGTACGTTTCACCGAAACCAGCATATTTTCTGCAACCGACGGTATATTTTATTTCTCTCATTGTTTACGATTGGTCGACTCCTTAATAACAATAATAACAACAGTAATAATGATAATGATAACAATAATAATGACAAATACTGCACTCCTCGCCATACTCGAGAGGGTGTGTCTCTGGAAGGTGATTTCTCCCTTGTACGGGGCGATAGGGACAATGGTCAGTAACCATCGTTATGCGTCTGCAGCCGACTTGCGAATTTCAATAGAGACACCCGCATTTGCACAAGGGGCGAGAAAAACTGCAGAAAATCTTGCCCAAATGCAGCCGGACTGATTGTGAGTTGAAACCTGAGCTTGTTGGTTCGGTGCTTGAATTAACGTATAACTTTCCTTTAAATTTTTTGCAGACTGCTGCTAAGGCCCTCCTCGACTCGCTGGGGACTTGAACCCGAGTGCTCCCTTTCCTTGGAATTAGTCTCGCACGATAGTGTGACGCTTCTACCGCACGGACAAAAATTTAGGTACCGTAGATTTTACATCTGCTGTGGTGAATATCAGGACAGCATTTTCTTGGAGTTAAATTTAGATCAATTCTGCTAGATCTATCTAACAGTAAGCATGATGTAACTCTTATTATTGATTTTCTAACTCTTATTATCGAATTTGTAAATTTTACCAAAATTTCTGTAAAATTGACTCGAAAACAGTGCTGTCCGTTTATTTACCACGGGAGATGTAAAATTTACAATATTTTTCTTTCCATGTGGTGTCTCTCTTGCAATTGTTAACAAAACAACTTTCGATGGGTAAGACGTAATCTAGGTTGCGAAACGCAGGCGGATTCCGGTAGAATGTACCCTGAATTGCAACAATGCAGGCGGATTTGCTCCGTGTCAAATTGTCGATGTAACATTTCCACGAAATAACCCGGTATGCTGTACGTACGTACGTACAGTATTGGGTAAATTTATAATTAATTGATGACAATTTACAAATTGCAATTATACTTTGTGATTAAAAAAAAAAAAGAAAAATTACTAATTATAATTGTAATTGATACTTTCTTTCGCATCGATTACAAATTTAAAAATTTATCGCCACTTTTTCGCGTCGATTACAAGTGATGATTAGTACACATTACAATTACCCGTACGGTGTTGGATTATCTGCCCTCGACTTATCTTTAAATATTGTTTCTATGATAATTCGCGTTCACAACGTACAAATATTAAACGAATAAATATCTAATGAATGTGATTTTGCATACTATATACATTTTTATCATACGATTATTCGCAGGGCATTTGTACGGCTGTCGCGCACCCGCATTCATGATGAGTATGTAAGTACTGACTTATTGTCAGATCGTTTGAAGTTATCCAATTTAATATTTTAGAAATATTCACAAAATTCTTGAACCTCATAAAAAAGGTGTTCCATTTTGCTCCAGGCTTCGACTACTTCAAGGGCGGCCCATTTTACCCCGATGCTCCTAGGAATACTTATCTATTTATTTATTTAGGTGGCATAGAACAAGAGAAGAGACATAAAGGAGAGAGTCAAATCGAAAGAGAGAAAAATCGTGTCAATCGCTTGTTTAATTCGTAAGTGATTCGAAAAATAGGGTCAATTACTTTTTTAATTTGTAATTGATTCGAATAAAAGTGTCAATTACTCTTTTAATTCGCAATTGATTTTTTTCAATTGCTAATTACAATTTTAATTTGTAATTTATATGTAATTAATTACAATAAGTAATTTGATGCCGCCCGACACTGCATACGTGTCCGGAATTCCAAAGTACACCACGTGTGGAACGCAAAATATCACAATGGCCACTTCACGTAGAATTTCTACGTATTTTTATAACATCACTATTTCCACAACAGAACAAATCGCGGAACGGTCTTCGGTCAGAAAGTGATTCAATTACTTTGAAACTATACTCGTTACTACAAAATCTAAAATTCATCTTTTTTGTCCAACCGAGGTTACGTTAACTGCTTGTAAATTGGACGCAATACGAAGAGGATTGCGGCGCGACGTACAGCCAATGATTGACCGTGAAAGTGTGTGCATGATTGATTGGTAAAATTTGAGGCTGGAACAAATCGTAATGATCGTCGTAACAGCAGGGATTTTGCGAAGTGCGAAACGATCGAGGCGATCTACAGAGTCAAGACTGACAGAGAGAAAATTATTTTTATTCAAAACGGAACAGCAAATCGTGTTCTTGGCTGACATAAGTACCTGATACTAATGGGTCATATTATCAAATATTTCTTCAACCGAACTAATGATCTATAGTCACGAAGTGTCTACTATTGCTGTGCGATTAATCGATTAATCGTTTTTTCCAGATTCTGTATACGTCAGTCGGAGACGAGTATAGTTCGAACAAGAAAATGAACTGCGAGTCGTATACTAATCGACCTTCAGAATTATTACGAGGCAACTTCGATTAATTGATTAATTGATTAATCGAAAAAGCGATCAATCGGCAAGTTTGATTGATCCATCAAATACAATCGCTGAGGGGCTCCTAGGGATTTTGCGTAACCACGCAATGCCAGTCATGAATAATGAGAATCCAAGAACTATTCACGCAGCATTGGAACGTTTGCATACAAATCGAGAAAAATATTGAAGCAGCTTTAAATGCTCGAGAAAAGTTTTCGAGTTAACCAAATATTTGCCAACAGCTAATCTACTCAAGAAGAATGACGGGGGTTAAGGTTTCGGTGCGAGTAGTTAATAGCTGTAATAAAAAATTCGTGGTGGTCAATTTATTTTCATTTATCAAACCGATCGTCGCACGGACGCAGCAATATATCACTATGTCGAGTATAAATATTGCGGCCGAACGAGCCAGCGAAATATCAAGAATTATGTATAATCCGTGCCTGATTTCGCGGATTCTTGACACTCATTCGCTTTTGAACACTCTTCCGCAGGGGGGATCCGTGAATAATCTGGGCATAACGCCCAATCAGAATTAGCTTTTGTGTCACGGTGCCGTTTTGCGAGGGCACGGAAACGGAAGCCTTATTTTTCGCCCCTTTATTATACTTGCATCATTTCTCCGATGACGCTGCGAGTGTACAAAGAAAAATTTATTCCATTTGAATTTCATTGATTCTGGCCCGGTTGCTGCTTCCTTATCGTTTCGTCTCCCTTGCAGCACGCGAACGATCAGTTCTGTTAAAGGTTTCCTCACACGCAAGGCGGCTTGTTCCCAACTCGCTGTCAACGGCGATACAGTACGAGGCACGCGACCGTTAGCATTACTATGAAAACGTTGCCTGAAAAGAATTGGACCACCTCGACTTAACTCGTCCGATAAACTGGTAAGTAAGAAAATGTCGTTGAAGCATTCAACGGGAAGATACAACTTTGCAAGCAGCAAATTCATCAGCCTTTATCCGTGAAAATTAGCAAATCTGTTGATGTCGGTGGCTTCTGGGTAGGTTCAACTAATTTACAGAACCACGATGAGAATTCGTTTGAATTTTATCACCGAGCATCCGTCGATATAGGGGATTGGACGAAATTTATGGTTTTGACTATTCTCGAAACTTGGAGTACACGATACTCTAAAAATCTCTAAAAATCCAAGAAATCTGTTAAAATCCTGCCAAGTACCCTAAAATTTCTGCAATCTCTTGAATCTTTCAAACGACACGTAATGTCCGAAATCCCATAAAATCTCTCGAAATCCCACGGATGTTTTTGAAATTTTGTAAAGCCATTGGAAACCCTCTTAAAAATGTTTGATTCATCTGAAATCTTGGAAATCACGTGAAATCTCTTGAAATCTGGTCTACCTGTACGAATTTAAGTGATGAGTAGTTGCCGCTTATCCTGGGCTAAAAATTATAAATTCATATCGGTAGTTTCGGTCTGGTAAGAAAATGATGCGGCTAAATTCAAATTTTGTTTTTTACAATTTGCCCTACAACTTGAGAGTGAATATATTTTTCAGCGTGGCTTGATTTTGCATTCACTGCGCCATAAATCACCACCTCTCTGTTCCCTATATTTACAGGTTTCTGTAAACAGTTTTACCGGCGCGGCGTAATAAAGAGTTTTCAAACAGCCTCTTCTGTATACGTTTCTGAATGTATATCTGGTAGCTAAGTTATTACTGGGTAATGTTATAAGTATCTACACGTGTCGATTCAGATAAGGTTAAAGGTAAAATAAAAGGTAAAATAAAAGTTATAGTACCGTCAATAAGTTCGGGATCACTTTTCGAATTTTCGATCTGGACAAAAAGTTAGATATCTCACTCAAAAAAGGCGTAGAGAAATGTTCCAGGTCGCATTCGAAAGTAGAAAGAATCAGCTTCATTCTCGTTTCTTGTCAAATTCTCTACATTAAACATGTCGTTTTTTGCGCGATTTTCATACTTTCACAAAGTAGCGCGTAACTTTTTTGAAAATAACGATAGGAATTTTTTTCTCAGAAGGACTTTCAAGTTGGCGAGATTCAGCTTTTAAAACTGTACTGTATTCTAAAAAGGTTCCGTTTAGGATGAAAATACAGGTCAATTTCCCGTCAAGTTTAAGAGCTAACTTTGACCAGACTCTATTTGCTCATTTCAGATTGCTTCATTGATGATAAACGCCGTTGGTTGTACTTTCAGGCATACGGTGACCGTGCGTGAAACTGAGGACAGCGCCAAATCGACAGTATGTGACCGAAAATTTTTCTTTTTTTTTTTTTTGCTTTTCAATGAAAAATGATGAGGTGAAAATTACTCCACGGATGAGAATTCGATCACCAGACGTCTGTCTAGAAGTCTGCGATCGAAGTGCCATCCCAAAGCAGTATGATAATTTGTATTTTATTCAATGTCTCTCATACTTTCATTTGGGATTGGAATTGAATAAACACGATGAAACATAAATCATCTTGTTTTCAGGAATCTTCCGTGTTGGGTCCATTTATGAGAGTTCCGGAAGCGGCGTATCTAGGTATTTGCTACTCATTTGATACTGTCAGAGTGGGCAAGGCGTTAGCGCAGTAGCTGCCTGACTATCCTTCACGGAAGCTTAAAATATGGTTATGGATCGACAGGCTTTCCGGCAGCAATAAAATTCACCCCCGACGGTTTTCTCGCCGCACGTCATCTACCTTCCACGGATTCGGGCTTTATGGTTTGCCCGCTAAAATCTTCCCTGAATATATTATGCGCGTCTGTATGGACAGATTATTATAGGCATAGCCTGCGGCTTACTTACGCGAGCCCATGCCTACTAATCCGGAGGGATCGAGTACACGTAAAAGTGAGAATGAATTTCGGTTGAATCACGTTCCTCAATTTTCAAGCTCACTGCGAAATAACCAATATGAACGGAAAAGTTTTACTTTTTATAGCATTATGAAAAATGAACAATTGTAGAAGCTATCAGCGGTGCGGAAGTGAGGAGGTCGCGATTTTTCATTAGAACGAATGACGTGGATTTCAAATATTTTCTGCAACGCCTTCATTCGACTTATACTCATTTTCTTGACCATTAATATACTGTAGACCTATGTGTGTATTAGTCAAGCTTACGAGTCATTCCGCTGGCCTGATATCGGACTAAGAAAAATCAGACCCAAACTTTATGACAAAAGTTTGATAAACGATTTATTGGAAATCGTAGGAATTATCGAGATTTACAAATTTTGTACAGATCCGCCAGTTGAAGAAATTTGGCCCATGCAAGATATGTTTCTTTGTTATGAAACTTTCGGAATACTGGACAAATAGATATTTCTCTCCATGATTTCTCTCTCATTATTTTAATCTTTCATCATTAACCTTTAAATATAGTGTTACGTACAACGAATATTGCGCGTGTTTCGCGGTTGCCCGGCAGAGGCGCTGCTTCGGTTGCCAACGTAATCGACTATGGGAAAAAGTGACCGTTTCAAAATTCGTGTCCGCATGTATAGCTGTCCTTTTCCGACTTGCGCAGCCCACGCGATGGCCTGATATTGTGCGAAGACTTTTTCTACAGCAATTCTTAGCACAGCCACGCCGCAACAGCCGGCGACCCATTGCTGAAGCTCCGTTCCTTCGATTACCGAGCTTTTCCTCGACTTCGCCGATCCCATTTCCCACGCCATTTCTCCCTGAACCCTGGAGCCATAACTCAAAAGGATTGACGCGCGATTTGTCTAGGTAGACGACAGTTGAATCGTGCAGGAAGGCCGATACGAGCATCGTCGAGGACTCGACGCCCAGATGGCTCAGATTCTGTAACGAGTCCCTTTTCTTGCTCACATGTGAGGCGAGTATCGCCAAATTGTATCAAAATAGATGTATAATTCTCAGACGATTTGTACAAATATTTTGCTTGAAAAAGAAATTTTCTTACTCATTTCGGAATAATTTGCGTCACTGTATTTATATTGGGGCTATTCCGCGTCAACCGGATCAGTCATCTCTCAGATATTTTTTTAATTTGGCATGTGGATTGTGTAAGGGGAGTTAGATTTTTGTGCCAAAGCGCGAATCTCATAATGCAAAATTCGATTTTTTATTAACAATAACAAATTAGACTCCCATTTTTTTCAAAAATTCATAACTTCGGCAACAAATTAGATACAATTTTTTTTTTTTTTTCAAATTACGCGGAAAGCTCCATAGAATTTAAAAAAAAATACGAAATGGTAAAAAAAAGTTGTTATCAATTGTTTATTTAACAATTAATTTTTCAAAGATTTTTAAAACAGTGACCGACACGATCAAAAAATTTTTTTAAAATTCTGACATGTTCCTTGAACTGTACTACAACCTGTGAATTAATTCCAGAGGGGTGTTTTTCTTCGTTTTCGAGTAAAAAATCATTAAAGGTGTCGATGCGCATGAAATTGCGGCGCGTCGAGTCTCTACGTAATGGCGGGCGGCCGGTTGCCGTCCACCGCTACCCCGCGGCGGCGTCGCGGCGTTATTTTAGAGTCATTTTCACGATGTAGGACATGATTGAAAAATCTGAAAAAAATACTGTACCTTCACAAGGCCTGCTCAAAGCGATAAGTGAAGTTTCAAGAATGTGTTTTTCACCGTTTTTTTATTACAGAGATTCAAAATAACAGTTACGCACCATGAGAGTGCACATAAATGATAATAATTACATAACTTGCTACTTATTTTAGTACTTATAATCACCCCCGAAGATATGTGGAAGCTGCGAAATGAACGCACTTACAATTATATATTTCATACAAATAAATCGCTTATTCTATGGATACAATCTATTAATCTTTGATCAAACTGGGCATTAAACTTAGAAATGTGAGCAAAGGTTTTCGTCATAACTTACATGGCTATCTTAGCGCATAGATTTACGGGTAAATGACTCATCAGAGGAAGAGTAAACCCTACATTCTACAGTTTTTATAGATAGAGGTAAAAATGAATGGAATCGTCGAGTGCCTTCAACCGTTATTGCTTGGTTCAATCGCGGCTTCAATAATTTTTCATGTTCTTCGTGTTCGCTGTTGCTGCAGAAGTCAAATGCGATATTTTTTAATGCACTCACACTCCATTCGAATAATTGCCTTGGAGTCAAAATAAGATTTTCATTGGGCCGCTGTAGGCTTGCACGTGCAGCAAATCTTTTCACAGTTCCACCAATGCCATCACATGGACTTTTTCCATGTGACGTTGCAAAGAAATGCCATTCAGCCTCGACATTGAAGTCGTCAAAATGATGAGTCAAATTAATGAAGTTGCTTTTATTTTTATATTGTGCACTAGCACCGTCAGTAAAATAAATCATTTTCTTGATAACTTCACTACCGAAGAACTCAAAAAGCTTACCGATTAGTTTCTTCTGAAACAGATGGACCGCGACTGTATTATGTTGTAGATTTTCTGATATGATAACGAAGCTTTTATGCTTTAAGTCCTCATTTTCAACATAATACACAACAAAAGGATGGATGGTAGCTTGATTGTTATTCCAGTGGAAGCTTTGAATTTCATCTTGAACAACAAATGCATAGTTTTCAGCAAAGTCACCCAAAACTAAGAACTCCCCTGGTTGTAGACGATGTTTTCTGTCTTTCAAATATGCACTTTGCTGTTTAGCAATGAAATCATGTTTCTTGAGGGCTATCGTCTGTTCCTTTAGCGTCTCGAGGAACGTTTCCGTTTCTTGCGTGATCGTTTCTAAAACAGATCGATCCGTATGAGTCCACCGTTTGTAGCTAATACTTTCTACGAAATTATCGTCGAATAAACTTTCCATTTCGTGTGTAACCATATCAAAACTTGGACAACTACTACAATCACCGAGATAGCACAAAGGATTTGGAGAGTCACACGATATCTGTTTTATCAAATCGTGGTACGTTCTTTTGAATGTCTGACAAATTGAGCTAACCGCCACCAACATAAGTTTCACATTCTGGTGAATTTTGCAAACACAAACTGTATGTGTTCCTGTTGGTCCAGCTAAAATACACTGCTTTGGGCGGAGTTCCGCGAATTTTGTAAATCCAATTTTATCATTCGGATGCTGTTGCTTGAACGCGGCGTAAGCTTCCTTCAGATCACACAAAACAAGTCGTTTTTGGACTTGATGTTTTGAACCATCCACATCGCGAAGAGTGACAAAATCTTTCTGACCAGGCATGATCCGACTTATTTCATCAGAACAGTAAAATTCCACTACATGAGAGACAACATCATCACAAAGAGTGCGAGATGGTCTTGGATCTGGGGAGGATCCAAATCCACGCTCACTTTGCAATATTTTAGCTTTACGAGCCATTCTATATGAACAATCAAATTGTAACTCCAATTCTCTGATGGACCAACTACGAGGAGTCATTGTGAGATATTTAATTTTGTCCGCGACACACTTCGCGTTGATAAACAATTCTTTCACATCACACAACAATTCTTGCCCGATATCATTCTCAAGAAACATTTCCACACTGCTCTGTTCACTAATTGGTGAAGGTGAAACAAGATCGTCACCACTCGCATAATTATGATTCATATCACTTACCTCGTTTTTATCAGATGGAGTAATTGTGTTGCATTTGTACAATTTTATTCGACAATCCATGCACACATATTCTCCTAGGTCCGGAAACTTTTTCCGTAATGCTGGTGTCACTGGCTTTACCAAATTTCGCACCCAATTATGGCCAACTCTTTGGAAAGGATTACAGCACCGTTTCACATCTGTTGTAGACATTGCTTTCAGAAATGAATTACTTGTGTGAAGAATGAGACGATGTATTGCACTGATCGCTACACTGGTATTCGATTGAATGTTATGCATTTTGAAATGCTCGAAATTTATACTCGTTCAGAATAGTGCTTCACCCACCCAACAACTCTTCTGATTGGTTGAATTCCACCAATGGGGCTAACATAATGAAGGTGCATTTCAATGTACCTGACTTTAGCCAAATGACCCCTTCGCGGAATCGAGGTGGTGACCCGGACTACCTGGATAATGAAGGATTTAGGTGACGCATGCACAGGTGGACGTATTCCATATCCTGGAATATAGTGCTTCACCCACCCAACGACTCTTCTAATTGCTTGAATTCCACCAATGGGGCTAACATAATGCAGGTGCAATTCAATGTACCTGACTTTAGCCAAATGACCCCTTCGCGGAATCGAGGTGGTGACCCTACCTGGACTACCTGGATAGTGAAGGATTTAGGTGACGCATGCACAGGTGCAGGTATTCCATATCCTGGAACAACACTTGACCTGTGTTCGTAATTCATGTTTGAATCATAATGCGTCATAACAAATTTCGAATCTCTGTAATAAAAAAACGGTGAAAAACACATTCTTGAAACTTCACTTATCGCTTTGAGCAGGCCTTGTGAAGGTACAGTATTTTTTTCAGATTTTTCAATCATGTCCTACATCGTGAAAATGACTCTAAAATAACGCCGCGACGCCGCCGCGGGGTAGCGGTGGACGGCAACCGGCCGCCCGCCATTACGTAGAGACTCGACGCGCCGCAATTTCATGCGCATCGACACCTTTAATGATTTTTTACTCGAAAACGAAGAAAAACACCCCTCTGGAATTAATTCACAGGTTGTAGTACAGTTCAAGGAACATGTCAGAATTTTAAAAAAATTTTTTGATCGTGTCGGTCACTGTTTTAAAAATCTTTGAAAAATTAATTGTTAAATAAACAATTGATAACAACTTTTTTTTACCATTTCGTATTTTTTTTTAAATTCTATGGAGCTTTCCGCGTAATTTGAAAAAAAAAAAAAAATTGTATCTAATTTGTTGCCGAAGTTATGAATTTTTGAAAAAAATGGGAGTCTAATTTGTTATTGTTAATAAAAAATCGAATTTTGCATTATGAGATTCGCGCTTTGGCACAAAAATCTAACTCCCCTTACACAATCCACATGCCAAATTAAAAAAATATCTGAGAGATGACTGATCCGGTTGACGCGGAATAGCCCATTGGCAAGTAGATGCCCGTCAAGGAAGTCTCGAATGATTTTTGGCAATTTTGGATCGATCTGCTTAAACTCGCCAGGGAGTTACTGAAGATGTACGCATTTGAAAACATTCGTCCGTTAGTTGAACATTCGTTGCACTTCGGAAGAAAATCACATTTGCGCAATCTGTTGTATCAAAATGAGGTTTGTACGAACAAAATTGTCATATCCGTACAAGCGAAGAAACATTCTTTTTAACAAAATATAAAAATACGGATCTTTTTAAATTCGCCAAAGAATGATACACATTTTTGTCAGATCATTTGAATTTGATTTGAGATGGAACCAGCTAGTTGTACATCTCATTAGAAATTTAATATCCTTAGAATGTATAATATTATTGTACATCGTGATAAAATAGATTGTTGATGGTCGAATAATTGACGAGGCAATTAAAGTGAAGTGGCACTTCACTCGAAGGAAATAAAACCGCACCGTCTTCCTCGGAATAGGATAACCTCAAGGAGACGAATTGTAACTATCTTCTGTATCGACAATTTTCTAATTACACATTCCCTGCACGTGCATTGCCTCATTGGAATGCACCACCTTTAAGGCAAGCAACGGAATTAGGGGAGTGTATAATTACCCCCGAAATATTAGCCAATTTAGAAAAATTTCAGTTTGTCAATAATCGATGTCGACAAGGTACTCATCCACTTTCAAAATTGCACATTGCACAATGTTGTACGAGAAGCCGATCGTTCCCAAAAGTCTATAGCGTCTAATTATACTCAACCTAGCCAGTTACCAATTAAATTTTTTATTTGATTAACCATTTAATTACGAATCATGGACCTTCTCATGTTGCCGTGTAATTAAAATTTATTCGAATTACAGTTGTACACAAATATCATTTTGAATAAAACTTTGCCCCGTTGAGAAATAAAATTATTAAACGGACCCTGGTATCGGTAAGTTTTGTTAAAGAAATAAATAATAATCAGAGACACAATACCACGCCCGAATTGTTAGTATATAATCTGTGCCGCGCGTGCGAAGCACCTGCAATTAAAATTCTAATTAAATTGAAACATTGTGGTTGAGCGACGGCTCAGAAATACTGAGAGAAATATCTCGATTTAGAGATTTTCAATCAAATTAAATGAATTTTCGCGGAATCTTGGTCTGAACAACCAGCTTGGTTGATTGGCTTTGGAATTTTGAAGCGTGCCTGTGTCTGACTTTCAACCTTTTGATACGTCGACTATTCACGTGTATTTTCAAGAAGAAAGGGGAGCGTATTTTTATTTCTGGGTTGTAAAATACGATCAAGAACGGATTTTACAAGCAATTCGTACTTAAATTTACCAGAACTCGATACAGTCTTTCATGTAAACCCTGTGTTTTTTATATTTTCCGTGCTGACACTTATGTGACTGGTACGAAGCGAGTATAAGGTGGCTGATAAAGTGGGTGAATTTAGAAAATTTATAATTCAAAAACCACTTGTTCGATACGATTGGGATTGATGTTATTTAAAAGTACGTGGATCAAGCTTCACTTGCATATTTTATTGTACTGGCATCAATTAATAGGAAGTATTGTTATTGCCGATAACGTGATCGATGACTTAGAACCGGCTTAACCGATCTACTTCAAATTTGGAGACAGTCTTATTCGATGGGTAACCCTCTTTGTCACGATCCCGAGTTTGCTTCAATCACCATAATTTTTTTTGAAAATTTAACAAGGAAGTCGTAAGCTTTGAGCGTAAAATAGAATTTCAACATTAGGTTGAAAAATACATAGGATACACCAGAATACCGTTTTGACATTTGGAGTAAATCGATTTTTACCATTTTTGAGATATTTTTGGCGCGCATAACATGTTACCGGGTGAAAACGAAATGGTTGACGTTATCGTATTGAAGTTAGTAACGTTGTCGTAACAATTCATGCTGCGGAAAAAGCGTTGTTAAGTCATTTTGAGATTGTCTGAAATTCGGTAAACCGTAATAAAACAAACCACGCTCATATTCCGAAATCTTAGTTCCTTCAATATCATTGTAAAATTGACAAAAGTAATGATTTTTTCCCCAATATTTCGCTACGATAACGTTACCGACTTCAACCTCGTTCGAAATTCACGTCAATAACAACAGTTCCCATTGATCAATCGTGATAAAAAATAAAATGTACATCAAACTCGATCGACATACACCGTTAAAAACACGGCGTTGAATATAACACCAGAAATATTCCGCAGAAGTCCCCACCTATTTTGGTTTTGATTTTAAGACGACTTGTTATCACTCGTTTAATTTCGTACTAATCGGTACGGACTTTTATCGACACCGTAAATTTTCCAACAGTGTATTCTCGAACGAAGCAGACCCCGATCGAATCGAACGATCGTTTGTCAACGTACGAATTCCCAAAATCATTAGCTTCTTCACCCTGCCATAATATACGTCGTGCCATACACCCCGAAAACGCAGGATGCATCGAAGAGCATTGGATCGATCCTACACCATCTCGGAAACTTTTCTCGGAGATATTTCGCCGGGATATTGACGACGACGAGGACGGGGATCAAGAAGGGGGCGGAAAAAACCGGAGGAGGAGGGGTGACCGGGTTCTTCGACGGGGAATGTGGCCCAAGGCGACTGAAAACACCCCCGTGGCGCTGCCTGGGGAACAGCAGCCTTCGGCGAGGGCGAGGGTGAGGTTGAGGGTCCAGGGCGAGTCCAGGGCGCTTCGGTGATCCGGGGAGCGCGGCTGCGCGTTTCAACGACGTTCACAGTTGGCCGTGGGGGCGGCCCGGGATCCCCGAGCCGTTTTTGCCACCACGTATCTCGACGCGCGACGTACGCGATGCACGTCTGCGTGTAGGTACGACCTAAAATCCTCGGCGTGCGTTTGCGTATACGCGTACTTCGTCATTTTCATTCTATTCCTCCCCCACCCCCCAATAACGCGTCGATTTTCTTTCAACTTTTCAGGATATTGAAAGTGAAAAATTCTTTTTCTCGTTTCTTCTTTGCCTATAGATCTTCTTTGTCCCCGTCGTTCAAATACAGGCTTCAAAATCCGCGTATGAAATCTTTTCTTTTTCACTCGAACATTGAGAGTAAACGGCCTCTGCGCACGAAAGATAATTTTACTTATGGCTACCGTACGGAGCTTGATTTTTTTCCATTTTTATCTTGTAATTCAAAAAAGTCAATTTTTCGTTTGTGATACACGTGATCTTGCTTAAAAGAAAAAAAAAAACAGTACCTAACATATTCCAGATTTTCAAGTTACAGGTAAAAAATTAATTTACATTATGTACCAAGAACTATAAAAAATATATATACGTAAATACGTAATGTAAATTAATTTTTTACCTGTAACTTGAAAATCTGGGATATGTTAGGTACTGTTTTTTTTTTTTTTTTTTTTTTTTTTTAAGTAAGATCACGTGTATCACAAACCAAAAATTGACTTTTTTGAGTTGGGACCATATTTGAATTTGCAAGATTCGAATCTATAAGCTTGAAAATTGACATTTCTGTTGTTGAAAAATTGGCCGTCAGAGAACAGAGAATAACAAGTAATTTCCATATGCATGCAAGGTTTTTACTCACAGTTACTTGCCTCGACTGAAAAATCCCAATTTTTTGGTTGTGTCACCCTTGATGCCGGGGTGCGAATGCATAGTATCGATAACTATGATAACACTAAATGTAGTTACTTCTGCCACATTTCCTTGTGATTCCAACAATATTTGAATCGTTATTGTAACCGACACTCATCTTACCGGAATTATCTAGTCATTACAAAAAATTAAATTGATCCCGGTCCGAATGGTGAATTCTGCTCCAACTTTTAGGGCCGTTTCTTTGGCACAAAATATGAAGTCCGTGATGTGTAATTCAGTGATTGCACGGTTACTCGTTATTTCAGAGCATTAGCGAAATAACTCCGCATTTTCGACAACCTGATTCATGATAAATTCAGCGCAGCAAGAACCATAAGATTAAACTACACTACGAGCTTGATATTTTCAGCAAAAGAAACACCCGTGAAAGTTTTAGCAGAACCCATGATTCGGAAGCCTTGTTAGATTTTTTATTATTATTACACCTATATTTGTTATATCTATCGAATTTCCTGGTCAAACCTTTATATCTCGTGTGAAGTATTTCAGTGTCAGACTAGCTTGATGTAGTTCGTAAAAACCTTTGAACCTCTCTTCGGTAGTAACTTGTTTATTTTGTTTTCCCATTTTCAATATTTCTTTACATTGTCAAGTTGATAAAAAAAAGTTCAACGTGCCAAAAAAAAAACATTGACAGTAACCAGTCTAGAAATGTTATCAGTGAAAAATAGAAGTTTCGAGAATTTTTCGGGAATTTTCAGACCCCTCAAACAATATTTCAGTAGCCCAAAAAATTAAATGGCGCTAAAAAAGAATAGAAAAACAATCGGTTCGTCACGACCCTGTTCTTGAAGTGTTTTCGAAAAGCGAACACATTTTTTGAGAATTTCAAAAAAAAAGTCCTTTTCAAAATCACTGAAACTATTCATAAATAACGGAGCATTTGAACGCAAAATCTGAAAAACTTCAGGGTACTGTTTCAGAGTTGGGAAAATTGCCGAAAAAATTTAACCAAAATCAGTGGTGAATTAACGACGAAGATCAGACGTTGGATGGGTTCGCGTGGAATTCCCCAGATCTATTTACCTGCAAAGATCACGTTCGGGTGCTTCGAACCCCGTCGACACTTTTCGTGACGAAAGAAGCAAAGAAAGCGAGAGCTGCGGCACGGTCGACATGGATTTGAATTTTTTATCCCGCCCGCCGACGCGGCGTGGGTGGATGAGATTTAATTATAATCTGTTGACGTCGGTTGAACTGTGATGCAGCCGGAGGCCTCGAGGCTGAAACCCATTAGTCTGATGCACGAGCCGAGCACTGCAGAGCTCACGTAGAGAATACGAGCCGAGCATCGCGAGAGGAATACTAGGACGGAAGTTGCAGTTATCTGGGTTGAACGAAGCTCGATGGCCGGGACCGCGTCTCGGCATGACGCTAATTGCTTGGCCGTTAATTAGAGAAACACTTACCGGCAATTAGTAGCCGCGGATCCATCCTGTGCGGATTAAATCCACCTGCGATCAGCGTGATTTTTCCGATAAAATCAACGTGTATCGATATCGTCACCGGGGCTTCCCCACCCCGAAAAAATAACCAGTGAGTTTTTCTAAACGCGGAACGATCCGCGGGCCCGATTCGGGCGATCCGAGTTACAGCTCGTTTCATTCGTTTTTACAACGTATTCGGATCGCCGGAGCGGGATGCGATACTCGATCTGAAAGTAAGCTGCAAGTCCGGTTGCCTGAATAAGGCGCACGGAGCTTTCCGAGTCTGGGAAAACCACGGTATAATTGGGAAGCTTAAGCCAGACTGATTCGTCAGGTTTGTTTACGTTTTACGTCGGGAGTGTGGGGGTAAAAAACTAGAAGGGCTGAACGAAATATCGAATTTTCAAACACGCGAAGAATCTGATACGTCGAATTATCGTAATGTCTAAAATCCAAGTATGAAAAACTGAAAATCTAGAACGTCGAATTACAGAAAGGCGATTACATAAAACGGCAAAATCTAGAATCTGTATACGATTCTATGTTATCGGGACGAAGTCTGACGATTCTACATTTTGCCAATCTACGTTCTGACTTTCCTATTATTTTAATTCAACATACTTTGACTTTCGATATTTTTAAATAGTATAAATCAAATTTTCACTTCTTTGAAAATTGGATATTGCGGTCCATTTATTTTTCGATCTTTTTGTTTTTTTTTTACTTCCTCCTGAAGTGAAATCTGCGGTCCACCACTCACCGAATCTTATGAAATCATTTGAAAACTCTGAATTTCCCTGAAATCTCGGGAAATCCTTCAAGTTAAAAGGTAAAATATGTTGGAATCTCATTGAACTTTGGGATCTTGTGAAATTTTGAGAAATCGTCTGAAATGTCTGAAAATATTTGAACCAGACTAGGAGCCCAAGAGTTGAATCATTTTTAATATTTTTATTATAAAACTTTGTATCAAACTGTTGATATCTGGACGCATGATATTCCAATTTGGGATGTTGTTTTATTCGTGTTTACAATCATTTTTAGAGATTTTTAAAACGGTTGTTCTTTTCTCCTGACATGACGTTTGAACGAGAGCAGCTACGTTCTTCTCTCAACTGATATGCAGAGGTGACAATGAGGTCGAACTACATTATACTTGTGGACCGGCAACTCGTCATAATTTGTCATATTGTAATTTATTTACCGATAATTAAACTCTCTTATCGATTTAGCCAACTCGATTTAGTTCTGTACCTGTTTTGAATAACGCTACTCAAATTTATTAAAAAAGATTTACTTCGAATGAGAACGGTTGTAGGGTAAATTTTCGTCAAATACCATTTTCAAATTGAACCGATGGATTTGCCGAACTAATTGTAAATAAACAGGTAAAGCAAAACAAACTTCTCATTTATTATGAATCGAGGCTGTACGAATAACCGATTAATCGGTTTTCAATTAATCGATTTGCCGGCTCTCGAGGATCAATCACAGTTTCGCGATAATTATTATTTCAATCAATCCATTGCTTGCTGTAAATTTGTTTGCCAAATGCAAAGCTAAGTAAAATATATTTACGTACAGTAGTTTTTAATAAATCAGTCGTATACCGAATACGTAACTATTATGTGAAGGTAAGTATTACGTCATACACATGTCAATATAGTTACACAATATCTGATGATTCTGGAACGAAAAATAAATTTACAAAACACCTGACTCACGATATTTGACACAATTATACATTTCAATATCTATTCCAATCGGTCATATTTTGCTCATCATTTTTCGGAATCCCAAAACAATCAAAGTCTTAGAATCCACTTGTTTTAATCACCTTCGACCGTTGATTCATTCGTTTTCAGAAAAAGCAGACACGGCTACTTAGAATTATTTACTGTTGTATGAAACATGAGTTACATCTGATAAAAAATCTAGATTAATGGATCAAGCGCTTGACCTTAATTCAAATACATGGCAAATGCAGTAAATCGCCGCTAATCAAAATCTGAAAGCTTCTTTTGAACGTGTACACCTGCTCAATTGCTTTATTGCATTTACAATCAAACGCTTTTAATTGTGGCAACAAACGAAGCTTTTGATTTCGATAACGTTTGAACGAAATGGATGTCCAATAAATGTATTGCTTTGGATGGATGGAAGCACCTTAGTTTAAATTGAATAATTATGAGTTGTACCGGAAACAGAATTCAATAAATTTGTAATATATACCTTGGTGTATACAATTTTTAATGTTTTGTAAGAATTTATCAGTTTCTTTTGGTGACGTAATTGCGAGTTCCGAGGCGATTTGACTTTTTCCTTTTTCATATTCGAATATTCATATTTTTTTGTACGTTAGAAACTTCAAAACATGAATTATCGACAACTATGATATTACACAGTAAGTAATAACGTTCAAGGCATTTTCTTCTAACTGCAATAATACTTTTCAAACTGTTATTACAACGATACCCAATTTGCTAGAATTTTCGCAGTAACTATGGCAAGGCAAATTTTTCTCAGTGTTGCATTTGAAATGTTAAGACAGCGTGTTTTTCATAATTTTTCATTTACATCCACTGCATTACACACGACGTGTATATTATATCAGGAATTTGTCTGGATATCTGTGAATCATATTTCAACCTGACCATGAGAATTGGAATGAACATATTTTGATCGAAATATTACGGAGAACAAAATCGTTAAAACCTCTCTGACGCATGAATTTTCGTGTTCTCGATCTGGTACGGATCCCAACCCGTAAATCATCTCGCAAGTATCGTTGCCAGAACGAAAATTCTGCCAAGATCTGGCGGTGCAGGCGACTAGGAAGACCGGGGAACGCGGAATTCTTTTCCCGATATCGTACGTATAATTCTTCCAAAAATTACTCCTCGTGTAACAACATTACTCGTCTACACGACTTGTACCGGGTGCCCCCTTCTCAATTGAATATTATCAAAACTGCGAATTTCAATTTCCGAGACCAGGTTTTCGACATAAAAAAATAAAAATAAAAAAATAAAAATCCAACGCGTGCAACAATTTCACCAATTTTGAGCTCGAAATTCGTGCCCGCGTGAAAATTGGTGTTTCAAAGATACGAACTCGGGGAAGATATGGGGCTAAATTAATCATGTTCTTATAATGGACATTGGGCCGAAGCAAAAAAATTTCAATTAAGATATCAGTCTTCCCCGTACGATGAGAAGTTTTATTCTACAATGCAGAAAATTTAATTGAAAGAATATTTCACGGGATCGCGTCTTGAGCTTCTTGGATGATCATTTTACAACCACATTCTTATTGGTCAAGGATACTAAAGTAATTTGGAAATTTATAAAAGGTGACATCATCCGCTACTGTAACCGATACCGCAATTTTTAGCTCTGAAAACAAATGACCGGAGACTTTCGGTTGTGTTTGACGGTTCAATAGACAACCTGACACCCTTTAGTCGCGTGTAAAAAGTGTATAACAGCGTTGTGGCGCCCGTTTAACGAGCGCAACGTGATGTAAAGGAATGAAAAATGTCCGAGTGAATGAATAAATAAATAAATAAATAAATAAATAAAAATACGCGAGGTGTCCGTGAAACGGTCGGTTGCAGTCCAGCCGGGAGCTGGGTCTTTGGATAGGAACGTCGTCGTGGCGGTCCTTCGCCTCGGAACCGATTTAGAACGGTGGTGTCTAAAGTTAGATTGTTTTCCAAAGACAACTACGCCCTCCGCTGGTTCTGATATTATTTTAATCCGTCGAGGAGAGAAAGGAACCGGGGTTTGTCGCGTAGGCGAGTGTTTGGCGAGTGAATCTCGGGGAACAACACATAATCTTGAACATCCTTCGCACCGCTACTTTGAAACAGCAAATATTCACCAGTTGGCAGATACGAGTTAGCTTCAAGTTATGGAAGCTCCTCAAGAACGAAGAAACCTGATTCCCTTCGCGTGCAAGGGACGCTGTCTAATTTCTCGCCCTTGGGTCGTTGTCTCTAGTACTTTCCTAGAAATTGTAAAAATGGAAAGCGCATCCCTGTTTGGCCAAAAACGTATGATACTTGTACACTACGTCGACCGATATTTTTTATTTTCGAGGTATTTTTCTAATCAATTGCATTCTAATCACAAATTGCGTTTGTATAATTTGAAAAAACAAAATTGCAAATCACAAAATTGTCATTTTTAATCGGTAAAAGAAAACATATTGACGACGATCGTGACTTGTAATTAGAAGTAAACGTGATACTAACATCATTTGTAAGTTGTAATTGGAAGATAAACCGATTCTAATTGCACTTGTAATATTTTAATACAATTTTTCTAAACGCTGTTTATATTTGCGTTGACCATTTTTCCAAATACTGATTCTATTTGTCCAGAAGAAAAATTCCAATTAAAAATCACGATCGTGTTTATTGTTCTTTTTGGTATAATTACAAATTCTTATTGAAGTTTACGCATATTTTTACTATACTTGTATATTACAACTGTGATTATCTGTACAAAAAGTAATTAGTGACGCCCAACACTGATTGTCACCCTCATCATGACGAAAGTGAACTTTGTGAAAATAATAACGTTAAACGTACCGTATGCATATACATGGTGTCTCATTTTAACTTATACAGCTGAATAACTGAAAAAATTGCAAGCGAATCAAAAAATTTTTCAAATAAAAGTTGTTGGCTATCAAGAGGCTCAACAAACTGTGACCTTCGTGACTTTGAAATGACCCATACAGGTCACTTTCACCCATAACATGTATACCTATCTGAACGTAGAATTTCGTGCTCTTTCAGAATCCGAAGTAAGAAATAGGGATTTCCATTGGAATGAAAGTTATTGCCAAAGTGAAGGTCATAGTTGGGTCGGCCCTTCCATACCCAACAAGATTTGTATGTTTTATTTGAAACATTTTTCGATTGGCTTGCAATTTTTTGGGTTGCTTAACTGTGTAAGTTAAAATGGGACACCCTGTATGTATGAATGTTAGCATCTTATACACGCAAAATCTCACACATCGCGACTGTTTACGTAAACGAAAATAGCAGCTAGCCAGCTGCCTTATGGTTGCGACATAAATTTTTGTATGCACCCGTTTATTTATTTTTATTTGTATGCATGCAAGCATATACAATAAGAAAAGAATTCTCTCTCTCTTCATATATTATATATGTATCGTCTTTTCGTTGCTTTAAAATGAAACACTTTTCTTTCGACATCCGGCTGATTCAAAACGGTCGAGTTTCGTTTAGGTAGTTCTCAAATAATCTGTGTCAGACGACATTTTGGGTATGCACGCAAACTACTCCCGTGTCTCGTGGTGCTTAAACACGTAAAGGAGATCTTTCTTAAAGTTAGACGCGACCACTGCAAGACGTGATTTTAGCGGACACCTTTCGCAGTCGATTTGAATAAAATTTGAACGAAAATGTCGTTCCGTGCACGACATTCTCGTCTTGGTAGGTCCGGAGGACCGGGCGATATGTGAAACTCGGTGGAAAGAAGCCCCGGGTTTCCAATTCCCACGTACAATGAGCCAAAGAAGTTCTTACAGAGTTTTATTCAACTTTCTGCGTCTAACGATAAGAGTATTTCAAAGAAAGTGAAATCGTTGAAATATCTCCAACTACGTACGATTTAAGGTCCAATCTGCCACTTTCGACCATCTTTTCCAAATCAAAATTTCCATCAAGCTGCAACTTGGATGCATTATAATCTACACCAAGATATGAAAATCGTCGATTTTCTAGGCCTAAGGGACTTATTTTTCTAACCGAACATTCGACTTTGAATTTGTAGCACTTTCTGTCGTAAGGGAAAAACTATAATCTGATTTGTTTTTGGTGTGAAAAAAACTGATTTATTGAGTAGAAAATCCAGTTGAAGGTGGATCGTCAGGAGTTGTCTAAAAAAAAAAAATATCCGTTTTGCGGTATTTTAATTCCTGTGCATTGTCTGATTTCGAACTCGCCGTTAATATTTCCGGCTGTCCGCAGCCAATGCTATTTATCGAGGATTGAGAAAATCCAATTCACATTCAAAGCTTGATAGCTTGCCATTATTTTCATAGAATTCTTGGGGAATTCTTGGAAAATCCAAGTCGACAAATGGCTCTGCAAATTGGCCCTACTCACAGGGTGACGTCTACAACGACGCGTGTATACATAACGCAAGTGCGAGGGTGAAGTGAACCAGAATTTCGAGAAAACTGTGCGTGACAAGTCGTCAAGCCTCTGTACTGTGCTGGAATAGATCTTGGTCAAAGGAACACAGCTTTCATACCTTGCAATGCTGGATACATTTGGTGACCGAAACTTGAGGATTAGTTTGATAATAAGTCAACGATATTCAATAGAAATTGGTAAATTATTGAACGTAAGTGAGTTATTGGCGTGGTTCAAGCTTTACTGCGTAATACCGTAGAATTCATCGAAACCCCAGACGCGATGCTCAATTTCCCAATTGTCACGTGAGGTATCTATAATAACAACAAATCGATGAATGAGATTAGAAAAAAACTTTCTATTCTGATTTCGAAATTTAAGTCAAGTGTAAAGAGTAATGATAGCGATTCTAAGCTATCGCGCGGGATAAAATAATCTAGGCAAAAACATCTGAAATGTAAAGAAACTCCGGAAAGTTATCAGAACCACATCGCAATAAAAATACAAGAACAACTTGGCTATTGCTAGTTTCTGTCTTCAAATTAGGTACACGTCGGAAAGTCGCTTTTCTATTTTTTTATCGAAATGATTATACTTGTATCGTCTGTTATTCCGTGTGTAGAATTGAGGATTTCATGTGATTGAGTTGATTGATCGGTTAGCTTCGAACAGATTATCGTATTGTCAATTTTGTATTGGATAGATGCGTAACATTAATTTTTTTTTTCTGTCTTATCAATTGCCGTTCATTGCAGTCCGAATATTCATGCGAAGTGAATTTAGACAAAGCAAGTAAAAATCAAAATATTATTACAAAGGGTGAAATTACCCGTTTTCCCCCCTTTTTTAACGATCTAGTAGTCATCGTAGATAAAAGACGTTTATAAACCGACGTTTATGTCTTTCAAAAGAATGAGGTTGCTGCGTCAACCAATATTATTGTAAAAACAGTCTATCTCGAGACTTTAAAAGGAGAGCTTCGTCACAAAATAAATCCTCTTCCTTTCTTAATTTTTCGCCTTGTAACAATATGTTACAGCAAACAAGGACAAGACGTTAAACACGTGAATTGTACATATTAGAGCTTTCGTTGCTTAATTGTGCCACGTAAAGTATTCGAGCATTCTTTTTCTATACAGCACCGACTTGTTGTTTCGTGATATTGAATAAATACTATCCCACGCTGTAAGAACATGTACAATTTATATTTCCAGGTCATTATTGCACGTTAATAATGCGACAGATTATACTGCGTGATCGCTGGTGTTGCTAATATAACAGTCGTAATCAATTTTAAAGAAAAATGTGCCCGCCAAGTTTGGTTTTTACAATTCAGATGTTTTTGCCTAGATTTCATTACTTTTTGTAAATATGCGGCAACGATACCGCTGTACCGTAGTAACCAATGAACTAATTGTCAATAAACCACAACTTTCGTACCTGTTGAGATTCGTAGCGTTCATAGTTGATAACGTTGCCGTGAGATGTGACCGACACGATGAGAACGCGAAATAGCAATGCTGCTGATCCAATTGGGGCACCTATACGTACGTGACACAAGACTGGCTCAATTTTCTAACAAATAATCAATACATTCCGAGGTGAAAACGATATAGGAATTTTTTTTCTTTTTTATTTTGCTGTTTTTGTACGCATATTATTCAATCGTCAAGTATAGCTAAAATTTATCAGTCCAAATGTATAACTCTATTCGACACGATCTAAAACTCCTAACACTTGCGCAAACTCAAAAGTAAAAGGTATAGTACATTCAGTTTCGTGTTGATTTTTCTGAAATATGATGTGTTTGAGATTCTACAGTTTTATTTTGGGCGTACGACGCGTTTTGATAAATGAATCAAAAGGAGTGGTGCACAAGTGTGACTGAGGTTAGATTATTCACGAGGAGTTTATGAACCTCGTCGATTTATGATCACGTCGCTAGTGGATCAGACACTTGGACCAATCGCTACGAAAATTAGAAGAAATGTAATTTTGTACGTGAGAAAGTAATTAACGCAATGCAAGGTCAGCTTTTTTGTCAACTGAGCTAAGTTGTTTTTAAATGAATACCATTTTCACCCAGCCAAATGGAGATTGTTACTCTTTTTGTCTGCAATTGAAAAAATTCTGTGGAGTGCAATAACACGTAACAGAACTAAATTTAATCAAATAATTCAAATTCAATGTCACGTTGAAGTGTAATGTTTGTCTGTTTTAACGGATTGATAATCAAATAGGGATCGTCCAGGTAACTGTGAAACGTACGAATTAAAAAAACAATCTGTATATACATACGTAGTTGAATGAATCGAACAAGCGATGACGACTCGTCATTGCGTTTGCAAGTATCATACGAGGTAAGGTGATTCATTGAATATGGATATGTAAAGCATACCATTTCATTACAGCTAATGGACAATTATTTCGGTCTTGTGCGTTTACTTTTACGTACAGGTTAATACTTGCAAACTTCAGAAACACACTTGCGGATTGGACTAATAATCGTTACTCTATTTTTGTTAATACTACTATATAATAGTAACTAACTGTTAATACTTTCTAGGCGAAAATAGAAGGCAGTTAATCATATTTACGGTGGGATGAATATTCTGATATTATGCGGCACAGAGTGAGTCCTCCCGTCTTATGGGGCATTTCACGTGAAGCGGACATCCAAAAAAAAGTCAAGACGTTCTGAAATTCGGTGATATTCGGTCTGATTGTACCACTGGAAGGTATGAATTTGAGCATCAATTTTTCTTCTGACGTTTATTTGTCAAGTTACGGGCTTCCAAAGAATCGACGTAATTGAAATGCGGAATTTTTTGACGCAGTTTTTCGAATTGAAAAAATGTACAATAAAATATTAAACACGGCAATTTATATAGAAGATTTACGGTACTTTTCAATTATGATATCAGATTCAAAAACACTCGTAGCGCACATCGCGCTCTTTTTGATGCATGTTTGATTGGTAATGGATCGGATAATTACCATTATCCGTCATTTGATTAAAAAATGTTCAATTATACAAACGACGAGGTGAGCTAGGAGAACGAAGTAGATCACATAATGTTGAGAGGGGGTAAAAAAACTGCGTGACGTAATATACGAATGGCCCGCAAGTGTTACCTGAAATACTTGTGCGAATGTATAAGAAAAGATTATTAATTGGGACGCTCACCTGTTTACTACCTGCGCAAAGGATCCAAGATTCCAGTTCATATATTTATGCAAGCTTGATAATCTCGTAAGAATTCCCACAAATTACAATATGCCCGATTGTTCCTCTTTCTCCGCGTTATACGGTAATGAATAGCGGTGTTCTCATTTATCGCGGCAACTAATTGCGAAGCAAATTCATCCTATACACCGTAACCATAATTTCCGGTCAACAAATGGCTGATAATAATTCTACCTGTACAGGCGGTGCCATCATTGCCGCGGACGCGTATATTCCTCAGTTTGCGTAACATCTTTGTGAAATTGAGTAAAATTTTTCGGGTTATTCGCAACGAGACTAACAAGTCACGTGGCCATTCGGCAGATTTCGATGAGCGTAATGAACGCAGCGTTTGAAAACTGGCGATAATAACCATCCAGCCTCTAATCGAGGCGCGCAACGTGACCAGGGACTTGATTTGCTGCGCGGGGCTTCGTTTCGAATCAATTAATTCGCTCCGTCGACAAATCAACGGGCCTTTTTACCAGCCGAGCGTTGAAACGCGTTTTACTTTTCAAAGTCATTTCTCACCAGAATATCCAAATATTGTGTAACCGAGTTGCGAATGCCTGTTATGACGCTACCGTCGCGGAACCGTTGAAAATTTAACATATTCAAATCCAAATATACTGAAACCAACGATTATATATTTCCATTATATGCTCAACTTTCGATCGAGTAACCGACCAAATATTACATAGAAAAAATATTGATATTATTAGTTTGGCACAGGATCCAACGGGGAAACTGGCCTCGGTAGAACCGTGTTGAATAATGAACATATTTCTGAAAGTTTTTTATCACCAAAAAAAAAAAAACAAAGCTTACATTTTCTGGCTCGAGGCGATTTTGAATTTTATAGAATGACTCTAGGGCACTTAATCATTGAGGTTACGTTGCGTGATTCCTGCATAATTTTCATTAAAATTTAAAGAGTTGCACGGTTTGACGTATTCAAATAGTTTGCGAATGAGTATCTGTGTCGGTAATATTTTTTTTTCATGTTCAAAAATTTATTCCGCGCACTGTTGTTGCGCACACTGAATTTCCCCCTTCGTAACGTTGCCACCACGAGTGACCCACGCGTTGCGATGTGAGGTGAGATGAGTTTGTTAATTACGAAAAGTAAAACTACTATATGTATACATTACGTTTCCACATCTTACGTATTATACTGTATACGGTGCAGTGTATCATATATGTACGATGCTTGGACGTGTTTGAGGTCTACGAACCGCAATGCAGAAAATATATAGAAACGTTACTACGTCATTACTTCTACTTCTCTTTATTTTTTCTTCATTTTTCTTCGTTTATTTTGCCTTGCCATACGGTCTATCTTTTACGTGCGTATACACGTCGAAACTGTTTCCCCCTGCAAATTGAGCAACCCGCGTTTCGGTGAGTCTCGATCCGTTGAACTGGAATCACCGGAATTACATGGCCACGAAAGGGTTTTTTTTTATCTACTTTTCATAACTCTTGTTTTTTTTTTCTTCCTCTTCTCACCTACCCTCTCAAAGTTCATATTTTGTTCGGTCGTCGATATGATATACGTAATTTTATCTGTTTCTGCTACAACTCCCGAAAAATGATGTCGTGTATAATTCTCAGCAACTATACGTGATTTCGAGATCCGTATGAAAAAGGCAACGTTCACAGGTTACGTGTTTGATAGTTATGAATATGAAAAGTTCAATGTTCAATAATAATGCGGAAAGTTATCATATCATCGCATTTTTTTTTTTTTGTTTTTTTTTCTTTTTCTAATGTAAAATCAAAAATCAGCATTGCAAAACAATTCGTTCAAACAGGAAAATACCATTCATAGGTGCACAGGCTGGTGACATTGAACAAGATTAATATTGATACAATATGACAAAAAAATCATTCGGAATGATAGTGTGAAGTTCTGTATGTATATCACATATTTTAATCTGGCGACAATCTAACATTATCTGATGCTAAATTTCGAAACCGATCACAAAATTTGTCGACACCACCCAAATTTATCACTGCATTGTTTAAAGTGTACCGTATCATAGGGTACCTGGTACATACGAGTATCATTCGGAGTGAGGAGCATGTCTAGATTGTTCATGAACCGAAGGCTGCACTCTATTCGAGAATCGTTTCGATCCCAGTCCATGAGACGAAGGAGAAATTTCAGCTACAGAACCGAACCTGAGCGTTGTTGGTGTGCTTCGGTGTTCTAACGACTTCGTAGAAACACCCCAGTTCGCTTTTCGTTGCTAGGGTCTGAGGCTCGTGAGTCGGTGAATCAGGACGTAATTTTCGTAAAGTTAAACTTCACAGAGCGAGTACCCACACACCGGGCCATGATCAATAGCTTTCGAGTTTAAAGTAAATCAGGCAAATCGAGTTTCCCGAACAGCCCTGTACAAATACCGGCCAAAAGTATGCCCAGGCACACGCATATGTCCGTATATCCCGAAAATCGTATCCGGGATCTGTTTCCCTGCCTACATTTTTATTTACCAATCGAGAGGCGGTAAAGCGCTGAAAACTAAACGGATCAGCAAACACTCAAAGGCTTTAGGACTCGGTCGATATTCTCAGTGACCGCTTTCGGACGGTTTTCTTTTTTCTTTTTTGTTTTTTGCTCATACGATCGGGATGGAAAAGGTATCGCCGAAGGAAGAATGTCAAAATCGTCGGTCTGGGCAAAATACGGGAGATGTCCCGGTGCGTGGTTGTCGCTCGGATGAAGAAGTATGCATTTGCCGAAATAACAGAGAGGCGTATTGTTTTTCACCTTGGAGCGGGAAGCTTTATAGGGAATTTTGGCAAAAAAATATTTCTAGGGAAGGGCGAAATTAGACGACCTATTTATACGCGTTGTATCGATCGATCCCGGGCTATTAATAAGAATTTACCCCCAAGAAAACTCTGCTGACTACGCAGCCCTCCATAAACATCCGCAGTAGTCCGATGCCACACGAATGACCTCATTTATTAATTCACTTAGTGGCGTCATCGGGCGAGTAATAAAGTTAAGTAATATTTACCAACAGCAGGGCGTCCCAGAAGGATCCCAACTAGTCCTGAGGGTGCAGCTGCCTGTTGCCGCGACCATCAAGTAATTACTTATTTAGAATCGCGGACGTACCTACACACCTTGTACCTTTACGTCTATGTTTTGCCCAGTGTTCGAACGTAGTAACTGTTGTAACCGATGCGTATGACGAAGAAGAGAAAGAGCTACGACCGGTAGAGGAAATCATCCCGTACACTTATCATTTCGCGGATATGATCGTCCGTTTCGTCACACTCTCCAAATACCGAAGGTCTATATATTTTACACCTGATTTTATGCCGAAGTTTACTCAACGAGTTACAACGTGGGATCGATCGTCTAATTACCGAAGACGCGAATGTTATAGTCCCGACTGACTCTTCGACCAGCATCCCTAGTTCCTAGGCCATGACAATAAGAACGAGAGTTTCTCCATAATCCGACTATGTCTGACAAACCTCGAGGGAAATTTCGTTTCTTTTGATATTTTCATGAGCCAATGATCCATAAAATATTTAATCAATCGCTGTACGTAAGACTGTGTATTCAATACCGTAACGGCTCGATTGGCCGCGTATCGCCAGCTGCGTTCGCGGTGAACCGCGTCTTTTCAATTTCTCTATATTATGGGATCTAAGGAAAAAGTTCGCGACCTCAGCTGCATGGTTTCCCTCATTTTCATCCTTTGACGCGGGAAAGGCCCTCCACCGCGAGACCGTAAGAACCGGAAGTGAGTCGTGCTGTTACGGGTAACCAGACATCCATACCTTGCGCAATTGAGGCGTGTCCGTGTCCTAAGATGACTATTCTATACATCGGTAGGTGCATCAGTTCCCTCTCATTGGAAAAACCGTGTACGGCACGAGGAAAATTTACATTAATGTATTTTTTTCCCTTTACCGGCGCCAGATAATTGAGAGTAATGACCGTTTCACGAAATACATTCATGTTGGGAATTTCTTACGAACTTTTCAAACGAATGTTACTGTTCGAAACTGTATATTTTTGATACCATATTCAATCGAGTGTGACGATATTTACTGAAAGGCTGAAACCTTCGCTAAAATTGATAACCATGTCGAGTATCGCTGAATTACGTAACATACATTAAAGTTACTTGTTAAAGTAGTAATTCGAAATTCAAAAGAAATTTGCTGATTGCTGAAAAATTATGGTGAAATTTTTTGAAAAAAAACATTCATTTTCCCGAGTGACAACTCGATAGTTCGAGAGATTATTTCACGTAACTGCGGGAGACTTGGCGTAATTTTGAGTGAATTTGCATGATTTCGTGTACGATATGTATCACGTGGCTTAAGGGGACTTCAAGTGCTTTCACGAGTAAGTTGAAACGAAGTATCGCGAAGTGTAGACCTAACTCTAAGTATGGATAAGCTCTCGGTCGTGAGGAAGAAGACCTAGCGTGCAGGTTAAATCCACGAAAGGCTGCAGGACATTGGTATGGGAAGGTAATCCTGCCCCCGCAAGAGAGTTCGCACCGCGATAATGAATTGAGTATTCTGGTCATTGGTGAAAGTAGGTACCGTCTCGCAAACCCGAGAGAGTGGTTGAATTTATTTCCTGGATGAACGGTGAGACGATGCGTTTCGAGCATGGTATACCGGTGGCGGTGAACCTGAAACCCATCGAACTCGATTACCAGGATCGATCGGGTAAAGGACTATAAGGACTATCGAACTGTGACCTTATACCAACCCTCCCGGTAATGCGATGCACGGTTTAATCCATGGGAAGCAGGGTTAATGGCATTTTTTCGTCGAATGTCCATCACCAGCTGTGCCGTAAATGTTAATGGCTATATTTCTCTCTCTCTCTTTCTCTCCCAAACCTTGAGCCAACCCTCCAGGGGAAACATGGCGCTGCAGAGGAATGGTACGCGGATGTGTTGCTGGTCAGCGGTTGTAGGTCGCTCTCGCAAGGCAGGGCTGTGACCTCTGGCTCAGGGGGCAACGCCGGTGCTGACGCAAGTGGCACCGGCAAAGGCACCGTCGCCGACAATATCGTCGAGCGCCATTAGGAGGGGATGCTGGTGGCTTATTTATGAGCCAATGTGCTGCTTCGTGTTTCAGACCCATTAGCGTGGAATGGTATCGCGTGCATACGAACGAATGGCCGTATGTGCGAAATAAGGATAGAGTCCTGATGAGTACATAACGCCACGGGGAATAAGAATGCACCCTGGATTATCGAGCCGTCTTGAAAACGCCACTGCAGTGTGCGTAGACCGAATGGCAACCCCTGGAGCGCTGAGACACGAGCCAAAGTAAAAGAGGCGAGTCGCGAAGTAAGGGATGCAGAGCCTCGTCGACCGTTGATTGGAGACAAGGGGAGAGAGGTGCTCGCACCGTCGAGTAATGGGAGAGGGTGTACTTGAAGTTAACCTGCAGTTTGAGGTTAAGGGGTACCTCCCTTGGACAAGAAGGTTTTTCAAGTTTCCAGATTCTGACCAAAGCACAGACAAAGGACGTTTGTGATGAATGGTGAATATTATTTGCAAAAATTTGACATTCGATAGTCATTCAACATTTTACAATTCTGAGCTAGGTGAACAAAGCAAGACATCGCGTAACGTACTTTTCGTTGTGATTTCACTTTGCACAGTACATTAAAAAGTTGTCTAGTGCGATACGAAAAGAATGAAAACTACAAAATAACTAGAATTATACTACCAGATAGATTGTGCAACGATTTAAATGTTTAAACTGTTCAACTTTGTAGCTTTTTTTTATAAATATTGCTGTTATCATTAGTGTTTGCTTATAATTTGTAAGCAAAAATAACGTTTCATTGGAAAAAAAACAAACTATTTAGTACTATTTTAGACCGTCCAAACTGTACCCACCCTTGACTTAAATTCAATTATTTTCAAGTTTTTTCATACAGTATCATCATACAGTCCCAGATGCGCTGTTGAGACTGTTTAGTAGCTGCATGTGGCCTTAACAGGTTTACTCTGAGCTGTCGCTTGTTACTCAATTTTACAAAAAAATGACTCACTAACATTCAGTTGTACAGAGGGGGCTTTCTACGTGTAATCAGACAAGATTTTAAAGACAAGTTCTCGATCGTACTGATTTATTTTTAGAAAAGACTGTCACCGATTCTCTCGAAATCATTATTTCAATTTACACTTCCGGAATGAATTTTCCTTTCCATATAGCTCAAGAACGAACAAAGATATTGGTGTTTTTAAGGAGATATAACTTTTTAATATTCTTACATGAATCTATGATTCGCGACGAAGAAAAATTCAAACATGAATTTTATCGCAATTTCGTAACTGAAAAATAAATTGAGGTAAAGAATTTGAAAAAATCAGTAATACTCTTTCTGACGGGCAGATGGAAATATAAAAGAAAAAAATCGAGCAAATCAAAAAATCGGCTTTATAATCTTGTCTGATTTCACACGCAAAGCCTCGCGTATGCAAACGTATCTGAATTGTAATACGAGCAAATCAAGTGTGCAAAAATTTCCAGGATCTTAATTCATTCAGGCAATGAATTATTCATGCGCCGCGTACAATACATATACTCATACATATACAGGTACACTGTGTTTAAATCCGATGAAGTGTGTCCCGAATTCATACAATGTGACAGAACGTACGATGCAATTTTGAAATTACTATTAATTACTCTCAAACAAGGTTTGACTTATTAAATATCTTCTTGATCATTATATCAGACTACAAAGGTAGTGAACTGCCCGTTTTGTGAAATACTGGATCATTATTATTATATCGAGTATTCGCAGATTCAAGATAAAGAAACTGGACCCCGATTCTTTCACCTATTTATCCAATGCTCCTCTATTTCTAACGAGCTTAGCCCTAAGTGGCTCCAAAGTACTTCCACTACTCTCTAAGATAATGGAAAGAAACATTAATAAAACATTCTTCTGTGCGGTTGAACGCTTTTTATGTAGTATTTTCAAGGGCAGAGCATCATCAAACGAATGATATTCCCTAATGAGTTATAACTTCGTTTGAAATTGAAATAGTATTTCAAATATACATCTATACAGTACATCTGCATACGAATCTACGCATTCGACGTACTATAACGCTGCCCTCCAAATTTTTTTGGACAATCTGCTAGATGAATAAATTAGCGTATTTCCAGCGTATTTTTTTATAGTAACATAATCCTATTGAAATAACCTTCGGTGATAATGTTTGGGATAGGAAAAACTATGTATGTCTCTACAAACGTGAGAAATATGAAAAGTTCGGGTAGGAAATATTTTTGAAAAGTATTACATACATCATTCTATATGTCATAACACGTAACGTAAATTTTTCTCACCGTACTTTATGAAGCGATTAGAGATGTAATACGAATCAAAAAGTGCAACTTTGTGTCGGATATGCGATTTTTTTTATTAAAATATCTCTAAATCCTGCACCGATGGCAAAAAACGGGCAAAACGCCATCGTATTCACCGCACCGAAACACATCGGAAATATAGTAAATTCGTTTAGGAGTTGCTCGAAAAAGTTTTGCTGAGATGGGTAGTAGTTTACATTCATTCTAAGATTCCAGAAATGTATTTGCCTTAGTTCTACACCATCGGTAGAGCAAAAAACCAAGTTGCATTTGTATGCGTCACAGTTTAAAAATAAAAACGATATTGAATTGTGTCGATTGAATAACATTCAACACATTGTTTTGATCCAGATTTCCGAGCGCGACTTTCTTTGAAATTCGTAAAATACTTCAAACAAGTTCACGAATTTTTCCATCGGTGTTCCGCTTTTCATATCGAGGTATGTTTATACCGCACAATAGCTTTCTTTCGATACAATTTTGAAGAAATACGAGGTAATATTTACCGTTCCCGTCGCCGTAAAGGCGCGATCGGAACCAAACAAGCGTTTTGAAAGTGAGAACGTCCGCGTTGCCCGAAGATGATTGGAAGCAAATTGACATCGATGTCTACAAATTACTCGTGATTATCAGTCATTACACCGCATTGTCTCGCGTTTGTCATCACGAGGCGATCCGTTTCCTGACCTTACCACTCGCAAACCGATAGAGTCGACGACGAGATACGCTCGGGCCGGAAAGACTGAGTTTGCCTCCTTGTTACACAATACGCTATAAGACTCTGTAGAAATTAGAGTTTACCTCGGAATTTATATTCGCAGTAACACTGTTGCAAAAATTTCTAACGGTACTATTTGTGCCAGTGATGCTGCGTACAAATGGAACAATATCATTAATGTCTAACAAACGTGAATCTGAACAAATTCAAATAACACAAGCTATGTTGTCAACAATTTGAGCAAAAGTCCTGTAATTACAACATTCAAAATGATGACCCTCTGAGTCTGAAGTTTTTGATCTGATTTTAACATTTTTGGCTTAATTTTTCTCGCTGAAAGAATTTTCTATTACGGTAAAGTTATAATGCGAATATGTAATTGTTGACAAAAAATTGTTGTACCGTACTTACTGCATAAACCCATTTTCATCCACTTTAGTGTTAAAGCTAGAGTATACTTTTTTCAAGTGATCTCTGTGATACATAAAACAAGCACAAAGATCAATAGACTCGGATCAAAAGCACAAGAGCATAATCATTTTGACAGTTTTCATAATAGAACGTTTCTTTACATTTTTGATGTTTTAGCTTGGTTATTTCTAGTCTGCATAGTAGTGTTGGCATTTGGCTCGTGTTCACGATCATCCGCGTAAATAACATTGTTGGAAATTTATTTTTTAACGGCTCTCTTCTCTTTCCCAACTGGTTTATACAATCGGAGCTATTCGTACTCACACGATCACCAGTCAACACAATCAAATCAATTTGGCCTACCTTTACCTGCCACACATGAAACTTCCTACTTGGGTTCATTTGGAGTTCAAAAAATATCATCCCATGCGATTAATAACAAGTTTTAAAAGCAGTTCGTTATTTGGTGCGGAGCTCGTTATTGGGGAGGTTCGGAATAGGTTGAATGACGTTAATCAGGTGTGTCAGCGAAATGGGAGCCACGTCGAAGGCGCAAAACGCCCCATGCATATAATAAGAATAATCTGCATTTGAACTTCGCAGTCGGATTCGTGGCTGTGGTTTCCTCGCATGAAAAGTCTGGAATTGTAATAGACTTCGCCTGCAGGCCCAAAAATCACTCGTCACTTATTGCCTCACAATCAGTGACATGAATCTGCGATGACTATCGACTGACTGAATTTGACATTTTCCACTCGCTTGTTCGGAACGTGATGCGGGATTTCTGTGACGGAAGAGCAATTAAAACGTGGTTTTGGATACGGACAGGCACGTATGTGGAGATATTTACGTCATGTGCATGCTTCGCAATCCATCTGGTTAAGCGATCGTTGCGAATTCCTTTTGCGGCGAAGAAGGACAACGGTGGACAATATCCTCCGAACCAACACAATGGATGGCGGTCAGGATGTAGTTGTGAAGATATTCAAATCATTTTGGAAGAATGAATTAATCCGAACCTGAAAATATCGTGAGCATCTCTGAAAATTCAACCTTGCGGAAGAGAGCGTTTAAATTCCCCTCAGACGCAATCACGTTCGTTTCCTTTTCACCCTAACTTCGTTTTCTTTCGCTGAATGTTCTATGCTACTACGTGAAATACCGCACGATTCCGTAACTAAGACTTTCTAAATACCCTTTGCATTTAAATGAATGTAATTTGAATTAAACATGCGCGGTAATCCATCCGGAAGTCTCACCGCGCCTTATAAGTTAGGCATCGCGTCATAGTCCGTTTGGGGAAATTCTAGGTTCAGGTTCAAGTGTACACTAAACTGTTTCAAATTAGGAGAATATATTTTTTTTTATGCTGGAACACGGTCTAAATACTAGTTTCTTTCGTAGAAAAAAATCCTCCCAAAGTGCCGAATTCTTACCTCAAATCTAAGATATATCCTACACGTGTAAAAAAATCGTAGACACTTATTCCAGTTTATTCGCGGAATTTTCCAAAATAATCGCGGTTACGGTCTTAGACGTATATAGTGATAAAGTAGATAGCATAATTAGATTATCTTCATAAATGGCAATAGCTTTTATTTGCAGTGGAGCAACGAGAAAATTTGTAGACTTCACGGTGAGACGCGACAATGCAGCGCCATTGACATTCCGCCACACAGGGAAATTCCCCGAGTGTAATATATATATTTTGGGAGTTGATTTGGTCGCGACGAAAGTCCGCGTTCTACATGCGCTGCACACACAATAGCGCAAACGAACCTTTCATTACAATCAGCCCCGGAGGTGACGTCGATCCTTAATATAGGTGTACATGCGTAATGTAACCCAACCTGGAATTCGTGCCACGTTCTAAATTTTAATTTTCAACGCAGTCCGCAAAGGGGGAAAGAAAAGAGACGTTGTAGGAACTCGATATTACCGGGCCTTGTGCAGCTGGAAGATATAAAAATCACCCTGATTCGTAAACGTCAATTTTCCGCATTGACTGATCATTCGATACCTCAATTTGATTAAACGAAACGAATTTAATTCGTGACTCATTTCAAGTGGAATTCCTAAATATATCTAAGGAAAAATGAGTTTTACATGAAGATGTCTCACGATTAGACAAAAGTTTGAGCGTTAATTGAAGGGGACATAAGATGGTGCTACCGACAATCTTCTTAGAATTAGTAATTGTTATAAAGTAAGGTCGCAGTGGTCTTACACCCCCTCCATAGAAAACCTAAAGTTCTTATTGGATAAAATGAACGCTGGCTTTGAAACGTATTACACAAAAAAATTGCACATAGACCGATTGGAGGACCATTTTGAGCAAAAACAATACGTGCGTATTTATTAATCCATTTGAAGCTTATAATTTATGACAAAAAATTTTACAGCAATTTTATATAATAATATTTGGGAAGTAAAGTTCGTCTTGCGAAACGGGCCAAGCGGTACTTTTTTGCTGAATCGGAAAATTGCAAATTCGAAATGAAGAAATTTTAATTCTGATGATGAATTATCGTAGATCAGAATCCATAGAAGACGTTTGAATTTTCAAACTGAAGAGCTTACATTATTTGTCAAAAGAAAAAAGCTCTCCCCACCCCAATCTTCCCAGCAGTAAATCAGACTTTTGAAACCTCTTCGAATTCAAAACTGTCATAACTCTGGAGTAATTGAAACTAACAACAGACTTTTTTTTCCATAGTCTTGAATTCCGCTGCGGATCTTATGTAATAAGAATTATATGGTTTTCAATCAAAAATGTAAGACAACGTTGACCTCGCCTTGCGGTATATACTAACTTCACCTTGTGACGTCTCTTTTGAAGTCCGAGACTATCGCTTGAAACATTCTTCTATAAAATGTATTTTATCCTCGGGATATTTGAGCATTCTACTTCAAATGGGATACCCAGTACGTACGTCGTATCGGTTAGAGGGAAACACTTGCTTAATCATTCGTATGCGATATGTAGTAAGACATCCATGTGACAGGTATTATTGCAAACATTGTTCGCGCCACGTGACAACTTGTTAGAGAATTACTAATTAACTACTTAACTACTCAAGTGCAAGTACAATGTAAAGCATAAGCAACTGGTAAAGTGGGTTATGAATATTTTATCGAGTTTTCGCTTCGTAATTACAGTGATAAACATGCTCAATATTTGAACAGTCTGGCTAATAGGTGTAGATTGGACACTTAAGAACCGTCCACCGTAAAATCTCGAGGAATAAACAGCATAGGATTAAATATGGTGGCGGCAGGTCGTCCTTCTCTCATTCCTTGAAATTCTGGTACAAAGATAGCAGAAAGACATTGTTGCTTCGCAGTATCTTAAACAGCTTACTTCTCGTGATTCTTTTCCATCAACGCAACCCACAAACGCTTTCAAGGCTCTTTTGGAGAACGACACTCGTCCCGCTAGATCCCCGTGCAGAAACGGCCGAGGAAATTAAAGCAAGCCCAACCCAAGTGGCTTGAAATTGGGCGACCCTGGATGCCCCATCGCCGGTGCGGACGTCATTCCAGCGACCCTTTGCTCCGGCTCGAGAGTAACTTTACCGATGATTAAAAACTGACATAACACGTATTGCATGATCTTGGTCATGTATGCGTGGGCTTAAGCTTCTTCGAGCTTAGCAGGCCACGATGTATCGATCGGCTTCAAGCAGGCATTCCGTGAGGCACCCTAAGTACACGTATGTAAGCCGCGCAGGGGTGAAAGATTTTCGTGTAAACGAAATTGAACGAAACGGCGAGCCGTAAATGGCGTCAGCATGAACCGGAAAATTTACGCTGCACTAACGGCGTGGATATTATAACTATACTACTGCGACCGCAATGGATGGTGACCAGGAAATATTGAAATTCGCATACTTTTTTTGATTGATTATTTGCTTATCATGCCTTGGTAATTACTATCGTAAGGCAACGGGACATTAATGATGTGAACAGTACAGAACAGATGAAAAATAAAAGTGAGACTTTGGTACAAGCGAAAGCAAAAGAGTAGTACAGGATAATTATTATGAGGAAAGTTATAAGTAATTACCGTAGATCAAATGTAAATCAAAATCCAAAATCCAAAATATTAAATCGAAATGTGGGTGAAAAATATAGACGGAAATAAAATGAAATAAAAATGAGACTACCAATTGTAGGTGAAACTACAAATAAAGATAACTCGAGATTGTATAAACCTGAGAATAACTAAAATTAGATTTAATTAAAATTAAATTGAATCAAGTAGGCCAATTCGAAAAAGACAGGAAGAAAAATGAAAAAAAGAACAGAATTTCATGACCTAATTCGTAATGATAACGTAAGAAGTGACTAGTAGAAAAGTACCCACTCTCTTCAAAAAGTCAGCAGATGGTCAAATAATTTAACCTTGATAATATAGGTGCAAGAGGATGTTTGGAGACAGTCGATAAATTATTAACCAGGTCCAGACGTTGGTTGTCAAATTAATATATTGAGATCTGACTTTTTGCGGACGATGATAGGGATTGAGTAATCACTTTTCAGTGCACAGATTTTTCCCTTCCACGATCCCACGTACTTGCGATTGGAAGTTTGTGTCTTTCATTTCGCTAACGTAGTAGTTCAGAAACTTCGCTCGGCAGTGCTGAGTTACCATAAATTAAACCGGTAAGATTACACGCTAGTACATCTTTCGCGCGCAATGCACCTTTTTTCTCTTAAGATCGTTAAGTTGCTAAATCAATCAAGGCCTAACGACAGAAGCACGTCGAGCAACATTGCTTTCATTTTTGATATATTTAGATGGAAACGGTCATCTGAACACCAAGCAGAGATTACGTCAATATCTGTATCAACTTCCCTGAGACATTTGCTCAGCTCATTCAAGTAGCGATGTTTATACAACAATAGATCATCCGCATAAAACAAGGGACGACAAAGAGATAGACCGGCAAACGGATCATTCGCATGTAAACTAAATAGCGATGATCCACGTACACTTCCCTGTGGGAGCACAAAACAAACAGGTAGCCAATCAGACAACTGTTCCTCTGACAACTCTGACAACTGGGGGTCTACAATCTTATCATTCAGTCATGTTTCATTCGCAGCTACTAGATCATAATAGTTATTTCTAAAAAATTACATGCGCGGGCAAAGTTTGTGCATTCAAATGGTACACTTTTAAGCATTCTCGAGATAAAATTAACAAAGACAAAATTACTGACCAGAAAGCATTCAATCCATAATTATCCAAATTAAAAGCGTAAGCGTAAGTTGAAGCATCACCGAAAGCATTAATATCCGCGTGTGAGTTCAGAGTTAGGTGTTCAGAGGACCCAGGGCGAGGGATTTCACGTCAAACACTGGGCTCGGAAGCCATTCCCGAGAGCGAAATGGCGTATCAAGGATGTAAACCCGGAGAGGTATCGTGAACAAGTTATTATGGTTCTAACAATGGGCATTCACAGTTCCGAATCCTGTAGGTATTCTAGTTATCAATATCAGTGATTCTCTCCGTTAGTAATAACTTATATAATGTAGAAATATCTGCATACGCGTAGAAAATACGAATGAAATGTCACGGATACAACTAAATCATTTACCGCAATCCACAAAACATTGCTTTGATTGACCTCGCTTGACCATTGTTAGTTGCATTGATTTAAATTCACGCATGCAGGCTGTAAAAAACATTAGAAAGTGCTCACAGATATGGAAGTTTTTTTCTGAACCAGTCTTGTCTTCTACGCCACGTTATGATTACGGCGACAGACCGAGGGATTAACGTTTTTCTTCCAAGTGCGGTACGGCATTAAACCCATATAGGTATAACAGTTTACTTTCCTTCGTAGGTACAGTATTCCGGTCCCTCATAAGGGCGTCGTAAAATTATAAAGCCTTTCCTAACGTAGGAAGCTTGTTACGGCGGACGAGTGTAATTTTGTTAATCTACACTCAATCCGAGGGAAAAGAGTTCGGTCGATTAAATCAAACCTTTATTGATTAGTAAAGTGAAGCAAAGGATGGAAAATAAGGAACTGGCATGGAGTGAACGACAAAATAGCAACTGAATGATTTTAGAAGTTAAATTTTGAGGTTCTTTGTTCCCAAAGGAACTTCATCCCGAAATTTTTTATTTTTCAAACATAATACAAGAATTGTTGATTTCGAAAGAAATCCTTCACATCACGCTCGATGTGTTAGCAATGTTTGTTATGGTATCAGAGTACTTTGTCAACGCTGTTTTGTGATTTTCTCCATAGCTGTTAACAGTTTGATCAGGTGTGATCAGATTCCAATTCTTTGAACGAGACACAGTTTCGAAATGATACATTTTAGAAACCGAGCGCAGCAAGAACCTGAAATTGGAACGTAAAATCGAAAATCGCAATCGTAAGAATTACTTTTTTGATCACAAGTAAGCAAGTTTCACATTTTTCCAATCGATACTTCCATTTTCCCAATCTTATCTCACAATTGAGCGATTCGAGAGTTTCAGATTCGAACACACCTGGTACATTCCATCTCATTTCACCCATGCGCGGAAGATAACTTCACCCGATCTATTTCACATGAAAATGTCATTCAACCCCTAAAAGTATTATCAAATTGAATCGCGCCCTGTGTTAAAGTTTTACAATCTTATGGAATGTATCGAAATACGGCTTGAAAGATTTACCCTACAGACATACTGATAGACAGATACTTATCATAACAGTTGTTATTTCAAGGTCGACAAGATTTTATGGATTACCGAAGCAAGAAGAGATACGTGGAGGAGTTTAAATTATTCTAAAAAAATATACTTGTAATAATCATTGAAAATTGAAGATTTTCAGTTTTCGTTGGAAAAATCTATTTCGACCTAATTTCTACATCTTTGGCACTAGAATATTTATTTTAATAGATATAGAGTAATAGATAAAAAACAAATTCGAAAAAAATAAAACAATTTCATAATCTCAACATCGAATACTTTGTGAAAACTAATTTCACGAACACTCTGAAACTCACTCACAAGTTTCAGGATCTTTACCGTCTTCACATACAACGGCTTTTGCGAACGACGACAAACATGCGGGAAAAAAAGATAGAAGACGATGATTATCCGTGATTACGTGAAGGGGACTACAATTTCTCGGGCATTTTTTGATCTTCGACATGAATTTTGATTTTCGTTTTAAACCTCAGTCTGAAATAAGACGCGACTGCGCTGCGGCAGAATTATTACAAAATTCCATATGCATATTTCCCCGCACGTATAGGAAGAAACCGCGAGCTGTGGCATCCAATAAACTTTATTTCGCAGCTGGCAATCGCTTCCTCTACTCTCTCTTTCTCTCTCCGAACTACTATTTGCATTTCCGTTTCCGCGCCGGTAGTCCTCCCCTTTTTCGGTCCGCCCGTCCATTCTTCCGGTTTTTCATGCCCCTTCCTGGGTATGCCGGCGTACACACCGGCGCTCTCCCCATTTCTCATTTCTCTCTCGTGCATACCGCGTCGGTCGATGCGCTCGAGTCGATAGCCTCCGGGGCAAATTGAGACCGTGACGTCAGCGCCTTTTCACCAATACCCGCGCATTCTGGCGCCATTGTGATAGACACATAGGTATCGGACCGTCGGGAAGAAAACCAAGAGACCTAGGGTATCGTGTACGTCAAAGCTGCGCCACGGCGGGGCGAACAAAAGCTTGAAAAACGACGCGGTCAAACTACCTGCGTCGTACAATGCCCTCTCGATACTATATTATCATCGCCCTGGGGATTATTCTTTTCTCCTCGTACGGAGAGTCGTAGTTCGGTGATTTTTATCATAGCTAATTTTTTTTTTTTTTTTTCTTTCACCAAATACAGCATCGATCGCTATGCAGAGATTCTCCTTTTCCTGGTATCTCTAAGGTCAATGATCTAAAAAATGTCCATACACGTTGACGTTTGAGCCCTTTCCTAGGAGCCCTCCGCAGAACTATAACATTTATCGAACGTAACTTACGTGGTACGTGATACGTTTGACGAGAAACAAAAAGAAAAAAACGAGGAACCGCTTTGCCCGTCCGGTGCAACGTTCGTCAAAAACCAATAGACGTTAAAAATAGAATAAACAATTAAAAACCAACGGTACGCTTACTAATTTGACACAAGAGGATCGACCACTTAAGGTCAATCACTGAACTGACTCGTGTATCTTAAATGTAAACAAAACCGACGTCTCTTATGCAACATCGTATCCTTCGTGTGTATATCGTAAACCTAGGTCATCGTAAGTAAGAAAGTTAGAACTATCAATCTCTCCGTCATTCTACCGTCTCGTCAATACTATTATTATTATTAGAAAGCCTTACCATATGCGAGCAGAAGACGATTCGTTTATCCGGCTCTTTTGACAATATTATTTTTCCAATGAATCATACTGCCAATTTATGAACGTGTTAACACAAATGGGTCCGGCAACCGAAGACGGTCAATGCCTAGAGAGACTGACTAGTCGACCAAGACAAAGGACCGCATAGTGTCAGATGTCGAATGTCGCGTTGGCAAACGTGTCAGATATTGTTCATCCGCACGTCTGACACACGTTATTTTTTTCAACACCTGCGAAGGCCAAGTTTGGGTGGAGAAGCACCGAAGATGCAATTGGCAGTGCGCAAAATTGTTTCACCGCACTCTTTGGAAACGGGGGCACTTTACGCACGCTTCGCAGGCTTCGAGAATACACGAATGTAAATTACTAAAATCTTAAGAACCGTAGCTAAATAAAATCGTAGATATTAACGAGTCAAAACACATCGCTTAATTAAAAATTCTTAACAATGTGGTACATTTGTTTAATTTCACATTACGACGACTCGTTCCATTCGGTATATTATTTTTCATAAGGCCAGTGAAACGGATATTCTTTTTTTTTTTTATTAACGGAATCAATATTACGGAAATGTTGTAAAATTATACATTGAACGATCCCGATTTGATATAAAAAAAAATAAATAAATAAATAAAAAAAAAAAAAAAAAAAACGAGCTTCAGCAAATTTGTAGAAAATAGTATTATGTAAGTAAAATGAGCTATAGAAGAGTGAAATCAATCGATTCTATCGGGTTTTTAACAATTTCGTGAAGCTATTCTAAATGAAGCATCGATATATCTAATCTTTTCTATTTTTACGTTTTCAAAAAGGATCTCCGTAGCTTACTTATATGATAATTTGGTAAATACTAAACGTACGCCCATCAAGTAGTAAAATTCATCGTCAGAATAAATTTTTGGCCAACCAGCCTCCTTGACATTAACTGACTCCGGAAGACACGTCGCTAGAAGAGCAGGCCGAGTTCTCGGTGATGAGATTTTAGACCGCAGATGCGATCGTTAAACCTGTCGCTGGCCTGTCTTTGATCATGCATTCTTTCGCAGCTCAACGTCTTCTTCGACGACACTGAGGCATTGCAAATTTGGTGATAAATCTACTCGCGCGAAAATCCACACAAAGGTGGTTCAATTTCAGTCGTCTGATGAAGGTTCAGAGAAATTGCGCAAAAAATGTTTAAAGCTAAATAAATCCCACTCCACATAGAAATAGCAGCACTTGTGCGATGTAGATACGTAGATTATACATGAGAGGTGAGGCCGTTTCTACCTAGCGACATGAATAATTCAATAATCCTAACGAGCAATTACGAAAGATTGAAAGTGTAGACGTGCATGCATAATGTCCTCAGGTTAAAAAGTTTACTGCGATAAGAAGTGATCAGATACATATTTTATTCCGGATTCGACAATAATCACTGTTATTTCTGTTTATGTAAGAGAAATTCATTTTTTTACACGCGGATAAAATGAATTTTTTTTTTTATCAAATTTCAAGTTTTTAGAACTCAATTCAAGACGAAGCATCTACATTTTTTCTGGCGCGAAGTAGCAGTTGACACGTAAAATAAAAGAAGTGCTGAGAATGATTGTTGAACCAATATAAAATTATGAATGTATGCACGGTAAGCAATGATTAAATTGTCAGACGTTATTTAACACCAGATAATTCTATTTGAGAAATAATTTTTGTACCAAGGACCGAAAAAATATCGTATCTCATTTTCGAGAATTTAATCCATTTCTGTATGCGTGTAACTGCATAATAAATTGGAACGTTGTTTCTCTGTATAGTTTATGACGCGGTGTAACAGAGAACTTCTTTAAATTTCGATTCCTTTTAGCCTGCACACATATTACAAAAACTAACGTCTAATGCCAAACGGGTTTAAAGTGAAGAAACACGTTGCGATTTTGAGAGCTTGCGTCACACGCAGGGCGACCAACCGTCATGAACGTAACCTCAAAAATTTTTACAGTTGTCACTGGCAGTTGTGTTCAACGCCGACAGCTGTCAAAGTTTTTGCGGTTAAATATATCACGGCAAACTGTCATCTGAATTTACGACTATTGGTCACCCTGCCAAACAACTGCTTTAGACGACGTACCATTCTGTCGATGGATAATCACTCTGTACATAATATACAAAATTCATTTTTATTTTTTACTCAGAACTATACCTATGTTTCAGCTATACGATAAAAGATAAAAATAGTCAAGGACTGCACAGCGACCGCGACTAGAAATTCCTCTAGGTTTGACTACGTGTTTGTTGAAATTTTGAAACCCCATTCCAGGTTACACGAGATTCGCAAAAATACATACAAGTTATTCGACGCAGATATGCGGTTTCGTTGTAATAAGCTCGCTGAGAAAGCAATCTAGAGAATGGCGACAATTTAGCAACCCACCGTTGACCTTTGCACCGTAACCGCAATCGATGTTTATTGGTTCGAAGCTGCGGTCGGTTCTGCACGTGCCAATAAGCGTTGGAACTTCTACCGCCGTATCATGGATTTTGTAGAAAGACGCGATGCAATCGCTGCGCGCCGCTCCGGCAGAATCGTTCTTAAAATTCACCTCCGCCAGTCCGATTATTGCGGGCATATTAGTTTATCCATTAATCTGGCCGATACGGCTTACGGACTGGATTGACATAATTCTTTTCAGCGCTCCCCATTTGCTCCAAAAAGCCAGTAAATCTATCTTTGTTTGTCCGTCTACTCGAGAGGTTAATCAACTCTTGATACGAGATTTCACCGAGGGGTTTAAACAAAATATCACACGATTTCATTACCGGGGCTTCATCGGACGAGTTTACACGGGGTTTACGAAAATTTCATAAGGTCAAAAATTTCAGAGGGGCTCGAACGGATTCATTCATATCACGAGATTTCGGGGATTTTTAATCAAGATTTCATAAGACTCTGGCACAGATTTACAACGGACTTCTTAAACACTGATCTGTACAAAACACAAGAAACAATTTAGCGGGTGCTCCGATATTCTAAAATGTGATAAGTCGATACTAAGTAACGCATAATAAATATTGTTTAAAATTACCAGAAGAAATAATACAGCACATAATTATTTACTGCGATTATATACAGAATAGCACATTAAATTCGTTACGATTCCGCAAATAATTTCCCCCCAACGTACCTACGTCACGCTATTGTTACAGAATAATCATATTATTTATAACAGTCACTATACTGTTTGTGAAAAGAGAAAAAATCAAGTGATAAAAAATATAAAAATTTCGAGTTTTTATATTTACAAATAGTATCTTGTGTAGTAAAAATTTGAGCAGGCATACGAACCAAAGGCGAGTTCGCTTGTGCGAGCCGAAGACTAATATTGCAAATACGCGAGGCGAAAAGATCATCGGCTTCTTGTTGCACACGATTCTTTACATAACAAGAGTGTGTTGCGAGTTTTTTCACGCAGCACGAAATTGAGGTTAGGGTCGCGTAATGTCGGATTTATTTGCGTCGGCGCATGCGCACTCGCAGACTCACTCTATAGCAATAGAAACGCATACTTCGCGTACGGAAGACACGCATGAAAAACGCGTAAAGCATGCTCGTGTCGTATAAACTCATTTTCTAAGGTTATTACATTTGCACGGGCGTATGCAAATACGACGAGTTTTTGTTCAATCCTTTCGGGGTCGCGTACATTAAGTATGATAAAACGTTAAAAATCGCGGGGATGGATTCAACCGAGCGGCGCGAACGAGCTGTTTGACTTACACGTGAAGAAATGCAGACGCGTAGTAATACTTGAATAATAAATCGAGATTTTCAATCTGCCAGCGTGCAGATTCCGTCAGCTAATTCGGTCTTTTTCCCGAGGGTATATCTGCTGCTGATCTTGAGGACAGAATCTGGAAAGCTCAAGGACGAACAATGCGTGACCGTTGAAGAGGAAAATTCGCTCAATCGTTCTCTTTCACCAATCGCATATACAAAGATCTGACAAGCTTTATCCATCGGCGAGGAAAATAATCCATTTCATCCACATGCGCAAAGTTGAGAGTCGGGCTACGCTTTCGTCCATGGACGTCACCCTACTCGATATCTCAATATGAATGCGGAGTGATTCGAATTAAGGATGAAACGGCCAGGGAAAGAGGAAAAATCCGTTTGAAAAACCTCCAGCCATGTTATTTGCGCCAATGGCGATGAACACGGATAAAACGACATTCCTAATATGTGATAGAAATTTGTGAGATAATTCGAGTGACACAAGCTAATTAGATATCAACGATTTGAGAAGAGCTTTCATAATTAGAACGCTCAAAACGATAAAACTCTGACGTTTCCGATCAAAATCCAATGCTTTTGGGGTCATTTCGCTCACCGATCAGATTCTCGCTAATTTTCTGAAAAACATCCAAGGAATCTTACGTTATAGTATAATTATAACGTACAAACATTATCAGAGTAAGTACTTATACAAATCCATTTTCACCTGCTCTGGAGACGAGTATTTATAAAAATTTCCAACGATCTGAACAGGAAAAATTCCAAAAATATGAGGATCGGATAGAAAGTTCCGAAGTTCAAACACTTTTAACATACGTATATAAACCCTCCTCTCAAATTATTTGATATCTTATAATTAGCTTGCGTTTCTCGCAGTTTCTTAGATTCATTTCTATTACACGGTAGAGATGTTTTCTGTTCCCATTCACTTTTGAACAAATGCTCTAACGAAACCTCTACCATCCGTCGCATTTCACTACAGGTCAAAAGCGCTTTGAAGAGGAGCATAATAAATTAGGCTGAAGTTTGTAACGTGATTATAATAATGCATCTTTAGAGTAACTCGTTATTTTGTGACTTCAGAATTATCTAGAATTTAGTAAACCATTAATAACCCATTAAAAAACTCGGATTTTGTAAATTCAACTTCGACGGTTATTCCAAAGGTTCAAAATATGAATGTTTGTTTCAACGTTTCGATACGTTGACGTTACTGACTTCAGCGTCGTCGTAATAAGGCAGGCAAGGGACAAGAAAGTTTGACGTCGCAAATCAAACTCCACCTTGTTATTACCTGACAAACGTGATGGGATACACATTCGTTTGAAGTATATATTATACTACACTCCTACCGCGAAGGATTAAATTGTCAGCACTCCGACGGAAATTTTTCTATAAAAGTAGGATCGTAAAACAGAATGCATAAAAAGTTTTATGCGAAGCAAAGAAGGTCGAAGAAGTTGACACCGCTAGACAAAACTAGCTTCAATCTGGGGTCAAGAGTTTCTCCCTCGAAACTTGTCTATACTTATACCATGTATAGGTCATGCTCCAGAAAAAGTTTCGACCGAAATAGTGTTTTGTTCTGAATCATTCGGTTCGATGATGATTGGTTGCAGGATCGTGTCGAACTAACAGCGTACAGTAGATTCACCGATACACCCAATTGCGTTAACTGATGTTAAACCTTGATGCCGCGTGGAAAATTTCCCTGCCCGCCACGGGGATTTAAGCGGTTGGACAAAAATTCCATTAAATTAATTAGAATTGAACCCTGTATAACATTCGCGAGTATAAAAGATCAGGCGAACTTCAAAAGGGAGTTACGAGTGACTTTTAATATCAAAGAAGAACTCATTATCAAAATGGGTACTTCCGTTCGTCGGTTTCAGTTGACCAGTTTTGTGTTGGTATTAAAGCCTGTAGCTACGGACTATAGCTGAGGAAGCCCTTGGAGTGCTTCGTCGGAACTCTGAACTCTGAAATCTGGGCTGAATATGCACTCGAATTTTAATCATCTACCCCGCAAGCTTCTCCTCCTCGGATGGATGATTTACTGGAAGAATAAGGAAATCGGTATGGTAATATGAATGGGACGAGGAGATGAAGCCACGCACATGAATGACGTTTATTATGCCGCCGAGATCAGTCCAAAGCTCCCTTGAGGAACACCGACGAGACCTACACCTACGTACATATCGTTCACTGTCATATTTTTTGGTTAACAAACCTGCCAGACTCCATGGAATTTGTACCGATACGCTTGTCCATAACCGATAGAGGCTTTACTTTTCAAGAATTCGATACTTATCTTGTGAGTAATGAACTGTAAGTGAATAGCAAAATCCTTGATTGGTTAAACATTGGTGAAAAATATTAAGTTTAGACTGCATTAACATATTTTTCACCAGTCGAATTGCAAATTGGAGCGTTTCCACATTACGATCAATCAGAGCAAATAAAAGTAGCCATGTGCACCTGGCAGGTGCATCCACTATTCTATAGTTAAAATTCATGGATTGCCAGCTATGCCAAGCCCTTTGTAACGCATCAGACTTAACTGTGCGGTACTCGGGTATTTTTTTTTACTCATCCTACGTTGCGTGGGTGCAATTGAATTTGTGCATTTCGTGCAGCTTTGACGGTAGATACTGATGGTGGATTGGAATTCGACCGTTGGAAATCACTCGGGACCGCCCTGCAGGTCGTGCCGCAGGGCAATAAACACTTGGAATCCAATTACTTTTTTCAATCGAATTTTAGCTCGGCGATTTAAAGTTTTCGAAACGATTGAACAAGAGAAAGAATTTTTCTATTCTCGTCTATCGCTGCAGCACGGAAAAGGACTGACATTGCTTGACGTGGAAATTACGTACTGAAACGATGGTAGAATTTACAAAATGCAAAGTACACGCAAGTTACTGTTCACGAAACTTCATACCAAAACTTTTAATTCGTAGGTATTAGTTTGATTCCAGTACCGATGCAGGATTTTAATTTTGCTCTATTGGTACGCGTGAAGTGAAGATGAGGAAAAATCGGTTTACTTTCCCATAAAAAAAAATCATCCTTTTTATCTACCTATGTAATATAATTAGTAATTTTTAATTAATTAATTACACAAAGTAATTCGTGGTACCCAACACTGCTCTTAACCGATGCCTCCAGTGTGACGAAGCTTACAATTAGAGGGATTTTCCAACCAGTCATATCTCGCAAACGCGACTTCAGAGATCACACGTTCTGGAAGTTAATTTACCGAACTCAAGCCCATCTATTGCCCCTATAATTTTGTGTACTCAGTTCTGGGATACTCTATATTTTCGTTTACCGAAACTCCGAAGCGCATTGAGGAATTTCGAAAGTTGTCAGTTTCCTCGTCAACTTCAGTCACGCACGATGTGTCGGATGATAGAAATTCGATTGAGAAACGGGCAAGGTATCCCTGCAGTACATACTCTGATCTGGTGAGCAATAGACCAGATATATCTACCTATGTGGATGAGAAAAGTTGTGTAGTTTTCGATGAGCCGAGAAGATAAGGTGGGGGCAGTGTATTGATCGTCCGACCCTTTGAGACGAAATAATCGCCAATATCTATCGAGCGGTTAGTGTGTAGCTAGTATAAGTGACACTTAATGAGTTTCGTTGCCGCAAAAAACTCGAATGACATGCTGCGGAGAACAGCGACAAGGAAATTAGTTCTCAGTGAGTCCACTAAGTACTTTATTGTATAATCAGACTATGCGGGAAGACAAAGGTATCGGTACTACCCTGTCTCTGTAAAGTTTTATCTACAGGATGAAAGCTCAAAGTTGTCGTCCTGTTGTAGCGATTGACGTCGCAATGGCCTGAAAGTTCAACACCTAACAGTATGCGATGCACAATTATCCAGTAGATACTTTGAACGGAGAAGTTTTGGTTACATTCGATTCGAACGTAGCTGTACTGATATATAGGGTAGATGTTTGATCGCTTTAGGTACCAATTGTGGCCATATTTATTACGTGTAATCCGAAGTTATGTCTAATAATGGTACATGATATCTGATTTTCAAACTATAAAGTTTACGATGTTTCCAAAATTTCTTGCCAAAACTTGCTCAAAGTCCGATTTTAGTCATGAATGTGTTCATTGAACAGATTAAGAGTCTAATAAATACGAAATTTTATAAAAGCGGTGAGAGATGATGCATCCACCCGAGGGAATATCCGTATAAGATCTCGAAGAAACGGAGGCGTTTCGTGTCTGCGGTACTCTGCACGCGTATTTACGTAACAGCCGAAGAATTCCAACATCAGGTTCTGAGTGACAATTTTTCCAAAAATAAATACGAACCCTACAGCCAAAAGAGAGGGGGAAAAAGTGTATATTTTTTTCACTGCGAGCCCTAACGCTGCCTGCGTGTAGCAGAACTTCTGTATTAGACAGGCAAGTATGAGCTTCATTAATTACTGTCCCGGATCTCAAACAGACGAGTGAAAAATCAGGGTTTCTGTGGCAAAGAATGCCTGTAGGGTGATTTCGAAATTACAAAAATTTCTAGCATGTAAGAATAACTGTATTAATTAAGTAATCGTGAGATGTATTAATTTCCGGAGAAAATTTCTTACCCTAGTAATGAGTATTTGTAAAGCTGTAATGATTCGTGCGACTATGGTCGAGATGAGAAAATGTTGGGCAACACAAAACAGGACGTATTTCGTTCCAAGATTTTCAGAATTTTGCAATAACGATCGGCGCGAATTATCGTTGAACAAACAGCGATCTTTAAACTAGCCTATGAATTGAAATATCGACTTTTCAGCATTCAATGCTCCAGTGAGTATAGACCGGTGCCTGAACTCAGCGAAAACGTGAAGTACTTTTTATTTTATGAATAATTACGACCTCGTCATAAATTTTTCTGTACATCTAACGTTACGCAATGACACAAAACATGGTTTCGTCTGAACAAGGACTTGTTTTTTTCGTTCAAAATTATAATTTCCGGACTTTTTCCGATCAATGCGCTGGAATCATTAAAGAGAAAAAACTATTGTTAGTTGTTCCTTTCTCGGTGCTGTTTGTATGATTAAATTCAATTTTTTTCCGACTATCACTACTTGACCAGTTTTTATTTTCTACGGGCAGTGAACTGTGTTGTTAATTTTTTATCCATCGCTGTTCAAATCAGTTCAGCTTCATGGTGAACGGATTCACATGAGATATACTTTGCACTTACGCGATGTTGAGAAACTTAATTTTTCACCCGTCCCACAGAAACGTCGGTACTCTATAAGCTACTGTAGTTTGTACATATATATTATACATTAAGTAGAGGTATTAAAGAAAACTGACGGTTGAATTCTGAACCGATTTTGAATTCAGCATTTGTTACGCGTAACATGCAGAAATGTGGAAAATGTTATAATGGAGTCAGTATTTCTTGGACACTTTTTGAAATTCACAACGCAACTCCCAGACTCATAGCAGTAATCAATCATCAGTCAGTTAACAATAAAAGTTTACTACTACATTTACTATTTGATGTCTCCATGTTTATCCTAAAAGATTCGCATCACCTACCTAACCGTCATAAGTCGCGTTTAACAGCCGAGGCTTGAGGTGGCCAGCCTGCGCGAAAAATCTGATAAAGCTCGGACACACGCAATTGGGCACTCAATCTGCTAAGTTTCACCGGTGTCTCTCGGTACGTATACTGATAATAAAATCGGCAAGAGAATGTAAATGTTGAAGAATTCTTTTTACGTTGAAAACAACGCATAATTGTGATAAATTTTTCACTTCGTGCAATTTATTATGAATTTTATCCGTGAACAATTGACATAACGAGCTTACGTAGGACTAACAATGATTTTCGAGTGGCAAGAATTCACCACGATGTCTTTTATTCTTAACTTCTTGAAAGAACTGCATGAGCTTTATATACTACATTGAACGATTCGTTCACACTTCGATACATTTCACTACACAGATATAAACAAGAGAGACTGTTATTATTCGGTGTAAAACTTCAGCAATTCACGTAATTCGAGTAATGGCTATATTCCAGGAATAATAGAGCAAATCTTTGTTCAGTGTAGCCATTAAATTTGCACAATCCGTTCGCAATGCCAGTCTATACACATATGCATTTTCAACATATCATTACGGCGATTCCGGTAATAATTAAAGTATCTCACCGATAATTTATGCACATTGAAATGGCCAAAACGCAAGGTACGATCTCGTAAGAGGGCCAGAAGCGTTCTATAATTGTACTAATTATTTAAACGATTCCTGACTAATTACAATCCAAATATGTAAACATTGCGTTACCAATCACGTGTCAACCAATCACGTGTTGCAAACAACTGATTTTATGGATTTCTACGTAGAACAAAACTTGTTTCGAAGTGGTTCTGGATCTCATTGTGAATGTCAAAAAATGGGTGACACAATTATGATCTGCAAGAGATGAAATTGGTTTCGTATAAATTATTCCACTTTTCACTGAAACAAATAATTAAGGCATGATATTCGCAGTAAGAAAAAATAAAAATTTTTAAACAATTAGATAATTCTACAAGAAATACACCGAATATGTCTCGTTTTTATGGAAAATCATAAATTATAGCAACCTGAAACCAATTTTCTCTATCGTTATTCATGCCAATATTCATATTTAAAGGAAAATGTAAATAAAGGAAAAAAAGGTTTCCTTTATACATATATACATATATACATATATACTATATAATATATGTGTGTATATATATATATATACATATATACTATATAATATATGTGTGTGTGTGTGTGTGTGTGTATATATATATATATATATATCAGTACATACTGGGAAACTATTTTCTAGCAAACAGTCAGCCGAAGCACCGTTTTTTATTCGTATATTTGAAAACACAGCTTGAGCTGCTTATCTGCTAGCGTTAATTGGCAAGTTTCACAGAAAACTCCCGATGCGAATAAATCTTGGAATGTCTGTGAAATACTTTCATAAGTAAAACAATTCGATGAGTAAGTTTTGTATATTAGACAAGGTATACGAGTACTGACAAGGCAGCAAAATTAAGCGGGATAAATGTACTCCTTGTTACAGTAGAGTAAAAGTCTCCCCAACAACAATTAGCACTGTTTGATCGTTGAATGAAAAATTGCGATAATCTGGGCGAAATGTGGCCGGGACAAGTCAATTAATTGGGCCGGGGATATGTACTCTATACAACCTACACGACGAAGATACGCACGAACAATGTATTTGTAGGTATCACGTAAAATACTCCGGCAAAGTAAACATCAATAGCACGTATATCGGGGCAGTAACAAGATGGGGAGATTTCATCTCGTATGCACACACAGCGATCCGCGTATAATTAAAACTTTCGGTCAATAATAACAAATGTAGCTCTACCCACATGAGAACACATACCTACGACGTGTGGCCCTCAATTAGTTACGGTTTCGAATTACGAACAAAAGTCACGTTTGTTTCAATACTATCCGATCGATCTGAAAATTTCCCCATTTATGCATCGACATGTCGATATGGTTTTATCTCAATTTCGTTTCATTTCCCGTCACTCAACACGCATATCGACATTCTGCACGTACGTCAACAGCTGTTACAAGCTGTTACACCGAACGAAGATAAATGTATGACCAAGGGATGTATGTTTCGCTCAAGGGATCATGGTGTCAATATCATTCGAAATGATTTCGTAAGCTCCGAAATCACACTGAAATTATTTAGGATTATAGAAGTCTCTTTGTGATCTTAAAAATGATGAGAAATCATATGGAATCTTAGAAATCGTGAGAAATCACCTGGTCAGAGTAAAATTATTCGTTAAGTAATCTCTCGTAATAACTCTATAAAATTTAAGTAATCATGAACTGTATTGGGTGTTAAGCCTGGGAAGTAGGGTGATACGTACTGTTTGTACATATCGTCATGACTTTCATTAAAAATCAGTGCACCACAGTGCACGTTGTATTTTACGACTTACTTCAACAAGAAATTCCACTATCAAATCGATTCCGTATTCGCGTTTGCGATATTAATTTAGCCAGGGTAGTATTGTGAAAGTATGATCAGATGATCGGAACCTTGAACTTGAAAGAAATTAAGTCTCTTGAAAATCCTCACAAACGACAGGTGAAATCATTAAATGTAATATTATTAAATGTAATACCGACAAAGAAACCGAAAATCCGAATTCATCAGGTTTAAGATTTAATATTGCTTGTGGATTCATTGATTTATAGAAACTCCTACATAAGTTCAACGAAGCTTTTTACATCTTTTCTAAGTTCACATCACCATGTGAAAGACAATTTCTTCAACTCGTAGGAGTGAAAAATGGTCTTTCCTGTACTCCGCGCATGCGCTTTTGCGGACTTATTTGTTGATATTATAGCTTGCTTTTCCAAATGTGCTTATAATCAGATTCATTTCTATCATTGGCCCAATAAACATAGACAGACATTTTTTACGTGTCATTTTTCTATTTTCCAATCTTTTGATCCAACGGTCCACCGAATCGTTCTTAATTAACGCACCGGCACTTGCTCACTGCACTGCGTATGAGCGACAGGACGAATCGTCAAAATATTACATTAATCTGCAAGGCGAGACGAGATCCTCGACCTCGTATAACCGCGCGTACGTGGTCGGGGTCGATGTCATCTTACCGTTCATTTAGTGTCAAAGAAGGAACGCGCTCGTGAAGAGGCAGATGCCTCGGACATCTTCGTACGTGTACGTATAATGCTCGACGACGGTGTCCGGGTCAATACAGATTTGACGTGCAACATGAGCGACGCAATTATGAGGCAAGGAAAATTCTTTTCGTCGTTTTTGTGGCATTTTCGTATCTTCCGACTGCCTTCAGCACGAAGCCCGTAGCGCACAAAACTTGGCCGGGAGGGAGATCATTGTAAAAGACGTAACGAAGCCTCGCGGCGAATTAATTTGGCGAAGTTAAACCACTTGAGTTTATCTTTTATATACTTCGGTGACTTAAAAAGTTCCGCTACTGTGCCCTCATTCTTAAGACAAATTCTGGCCATGATTGTCATTCACGATTCTGTGCGTAACAAAGGGAGACTTACTCGCCACTCTGCTCTTTCCTTAGTTTGTCCATATTCGTTCTAATCCCACTTTGGGCCACAAAAATTAATATCATATCGGAAGTAAAGTCACGTCTAAAAATATTGAAGTTGTTACTAATTATTAAAGTGTATTCAGAGTACCACCCAATGTTTTCAGCATGATACTGATAATTTTAAAGTACCTCAGAACCCTTGCCAAGGATGCGACTAAACCGAATAGAACAACCATATAATTTGTACGGTAATTCACGAGACTCAATAACGATCTGAACTCCACAGTATCAAAGGTACCAAGATGCGTATTCACACTAAAGCAAGATAATCGGAATGGTCCAAATCATTTAGCCAGCTATTATTAATTATATAATGTACCTGTATGCCAGCTTGTACAGTTGCACAAAAATACAGTTGATATGGTAATATATGTGCATGTAATGATATTCTATTCCAGAGATTACTCTGTTTCGATTTGAGGTGTGTTGAGCATGGTGTTACATCGCCGATTTGGAAGTATTTCTGAGAATCAAGGTAATTTTCTCTTAAAACTTTTAATCGATTTGAAATTTTTCGCAAAGTGATCACGCTATTGAAGGATTTTGTATGAATTTATTCCACTACGCAACGAGCTTTGAGGTTTTATTTTGCAAATTATTCAATTATCAATTCATACGATAATTCATCAGTCCTGGCTGACCGCAGCGCACTTTCTAACATCAGAACGACCACATCACAACGAAATTTGAAATAAAAATCGATGTTCTACGAAATAATGAAATGGATTCTCGTAAATGTTCCTAAATTGTTCACGTGACCACGTGCTCATCGGAATTTCAAACTTGCTGAGTTTTGAAGACATCCTAAAAAATAATTTGCCAACAGCTACCAACGGCATATAATTGTTTAGATGGTGATTCGTGTCGCAACGATTTGAAAATTTTGCCTCACAACAAAATCGATTGTAGAAGGTCACACGACTTTTTGCAATTCAGATTTCCAAGCAAATTTGAGGAAGTAAATTTTCACAAGTTTCACGATCGCAATAAGACTTCAAACAATATTCCACTAAATCAGTCAATACATTCACAATGTCTTCTTTCTGTTCAAAACGTGTGTACGTGGCATTGCATTGGACTCGAAACAAAAATGCGATAATGTCTTATCAAAACCGTTTGTTCTTCGCTTTTCGGAAAATACAACGAGTTCAATCAAGTCCCCCACAAACACCGAACTTTTTTAATTGGTAAATTTCCAACCCTTACCGGCTCTTCCAAAATGAAGGAAAATAAAAGCAGCTCTGATTTGTGCCGATTACGTTGGAGAAAAAAGTAGATGCAATCAGAAAGAATGGTCCCTAATTGCACTTGGAAGGGTGACCAATGCATTGACACTATTCATACTCCGCGCATTACCATTTCGTGTGACACACCCTTTCATTCGGTATGTTATACGTAAATTTGATTGCAGACACAGGGTGTGTAGCAGCTGATTCGAATATCGTACCATCCATCAATTGACGAATAAACGATCATCGCACATACCTTCCGTGAAAAAAATATATGTCAACGATATTTCTGGTAGATTTGAGCCAAGTCCTGTAGCTACTCCAGATAAAAAATCGTTTTACGCAGCACGATAACGCAGAACTACATATATGTACCTACGTGAAGATACAAAGCGATAGCATAGGTTCGTATCCATCTGGGTTCCGAAACTGACGAACCGAAAAAAAATTCACGCATAGCAAAATACTTCAGAAACAAAGTCGGAGGTACCAACCCGTCACAAGGTAAAAAAAAAAGAGCCAACGGATGTGCGTAGAATACCGCACACCCACCTATAGACGACTTGTAAGGGTCAATATCCTACTTACGAGGGTAGTTACAGGTTAGGTTAGGTTGTTATGGCTACACTGATCTGAAATCAATTGTAGAACCATCTTTTCGGAGTATTACGATCTCGGGTATCTCAAACGGCGCAAGTTGCCGATTGTTTTCCGTTTGTTATTTTTTTTTTTTATACAAGAAAGGGGGAGGGGGGACCTGTAAACACGCTGGTTTATCTCGTTTTGATTTGTAGTTGCGTTTGTTGATTGGTGGTGTGACTTACCGGCAGGGGACAGAGGTTGTCGTTGACGACGACCCAGCGACGGGAGTCGCGACGCCCTCGGAAACACAGACACGTGGAGTACGGTATCATGAGGAGAGAGGATCGTTCCGAATGCAACGACGGCGTCGTACTAGGCTATCCGGGAATGTGTCTATAGCGACACCGACAATGGACGTCCGTCGGATCGTCTCGCATCGCAACGTCCCTACGCGGTTACCGCGAAACGGAACCGATACGCGGGGATGGTGCAGCTACGCCCTCAGCGCCAACTAACGTCGGACCAAGCTACCCAGTTTCCGATCGATGAAACCGTCTCGTAGACCTTTAAAGTGTCTGTTCGGAGGTACCGAAAGACACCAAAAAACATCCGGCGGGGTCGGAACATAATCCAAACCGTGGAAAATCCGCGGAAGATAATACTGGTGATTTCGGGAATTTTTGACGTCAGGTTAGGTTGAATTATAGGGGATAATTTATTTTTCGAAAAGGTCGCAACGAAAATAATGTTATACTAGAAAATTCTGGTGTAATGTATATCGTTACAACGACGGTTTCAATGTTGTTCTAACAGACAAGAAAATTTGGAGAACAAGTAACTATTTAGTGTGATTATAGTTGTCACTGCTACATTTTCTGGTTATTGAAGTATAGGAGCAGTTTGTTTAGTGTACTAAATTTTGCAGCATAGTAATACCTTCGGAGGACCAGTGAAGCGGCTTTCAAAAAATTTAGCATAGTCCAAAATCGATTTCTTTTTTATTCAAAATTAATAACATGGGTGAAAAAAATTTTTGTCGTAAGGATTTTTCCACGCTGATAGCCCAATTCATTCTATCGATGCCACATATTCTTCAAAGAACCATTCGTCGTCGTTTCAATGAAAAGTCTCGAAAATAACAAATCGTCAGAGCAATTATGATCAGTTGCCTTAATTTTCCAAAAAATAGTTCTCTAATTTGCATATAAGTTGGTTGATTTTTTTTTCATTGCACATGTTTACATTGCACATTCGTACGATGAAAACAAATTTATTAAATAATATGAAGCATCGAAAGGGTGAATTGGGCCATCGGTGTGGAAGGAAAAACCCTCACGGCACAAAGTTTTTTTTCACCACTTATTTTAAGTGAAATGACGTGTAATTACAAATAAGTCAATTTTAAACGGTCCGTTTTTTTAAAGCCGCTATGCTGGTCCCTTCAAGACAAATTTATTATTGCGGCGGTCGATATCAAATTATCGCAATTATATGTAGTTACAAGAAAATGTATTACGAGTGTTAATGATCAAAACAAATACATACCAGAATTTTTGGTCACAGCTAAAAAACTAATTTTCATCTTGCACCCAAAACTGTATTTGTCGGTTATGGTAAAAATTTAAGATATTCGAGGACTGTATAGTAACCACAACTAGAAATTTCTCTCGGTGCGGTGGCAAAAGCATATGAAGGTACCCATAACGAGAACGTTTGTATCGTTGCACCCGATTATGGTAGTTTTGAGTGACTCGAAATTCAATAGCTTGCTACAGAGCCTATCGGAATCTATTTCTCGTAAATTTAGCATGTTATAACAATCCTGAACTAGAGCTAGCAGGCGAATTGGGATTATAGACTTTTCGATGAGCTGTTGCACGTTGGATTCCTGCAGAATGTCAATATCAGCCGCAACAATACGATTGTTTTTCTCGGTGTTTCCAAATTCTTTGCATTTGTTGTAGGTATAAAAAATATTCGATATGGATAGCAATTCAGCATAAATGCATGTACTAGTTTACCAAATATAGAACTAACAATACTACAATCATTCCATCCAGAAATGGAGGACCTGCAACTGTCACTAATCGAGGGTACGAATAAAAGAAAAGCCTAAATCGAAATTCGTACAGTTTTAACGAAATCAAGACAATTATGAAAAGGCTGCAAACTTCTTCAACAAAAATCGCATATCAGTTAGCGATATCAGTTCGGAGAAGTAATTCGAAATCTTGATGAATTTGAAGAAAATATTTTTCGAGAAAGATGTGCGATCAGAGAGAAAAAAAGCACGTCTTCGAGTGTGAAAGCGTAGCTTAGTGGTATGCAACAAAAAATTCCAATAATGCACTCAATGTAAAAAGAACCGATGCAGACGTATACAGATTGTGAGCTGCACAATCGCGAACGATTTTCGATATATCAAACTACAAATTCTCTAACAAACAGTTATTTGACGCAGAGACTATTTTCTAAAATATAATCGGTTTCAACTTGAGTCCATTTTTGAACAGTGCCCGAGCAAAACACTTTTTGCAATTGGTTCTGAGCCAAACGCGGTATTGGCTCAAGGATTCAGATGGTGTCAGAGTTAGCACCGGACGTTAACCACAGAGGTACGTGGGTGGAAAAATTTTCATCACCCTTTGGGGTCCGGCAGTCTAACCAGAAGACCTTTCCTCGTAGCTCTACACAGGATGCAAAAGTTCCCAGAGTCAAAGCTGACTGACAAGCCAAATATGGGTTCAGGTTTGTTAGAGTAGTTTCGGTTCTGGCGGTACAACAAGAGAAGGTCCTGCGGTTTCGGTTGGATGCCCGAGCCATTCGATGGAACCGGAGATCTCTCCACAATGGCAGGGTGTAAGTCTCTTCAAGGTCGTGACAGACCTCAAAACTTCAGCTGGTTTAGGACAGTTCACATTTGCCTGCGGTATTTGCGACACTAAATATATCATCACGGTACAGTGTTAGTTATGAGATTGTCAGACGGGAAGAACCCGATGATAAAAACTGTCCGTGCCCCACATGCATACCGTATGCACAGGCGCACTTACAAGAACATCTGTTCCATTCGTCCCTCAATGGTAGGTACATCGAGCAGATATAATCTAATCTTTATAATTTCATAATGTATTCGAAAAGCAGAATAGGATCGATTCTCGAATTGGTCTTCCGCTGAAACCTTCACGTATATTTAAACACGTATGTAACTCCCGATTTAGGGAAACTATACATTGCCTACATTTCCCGAAGATAGAAAATACTCCAGTGGCGTTTCTGGGTTTCACCGATGCGCTTTAAACGATTCTCGATCCCGTTATAAGTGGGAAAATCCAACGTTTGGTAAAGTCAATAGACTTTTTCCGTAGGGCAGTAAAAATCAAGTCTCGCGTATATTGGACACAAAGATATCGGAAATAAAGTCACCTATAGTTTATCACGGACGGTATACTAGACATCAGAAATGACGATCATCGTAAGGAGCGTTGAGTAATGTCCAAAAGTATCAAGCGACACCTTCAGTCGCATATGTACCTGACGCCACTCATTTGTAAACGCTGACCGTCATTCTCTTGATTCCAAACGAGCGAAGCTTTTTACGAGTCTTATTTTGAATTGCATAAATACTGTATAAAATTAATGTCAAGGTAACTGAATCAAAGCGGTCAAGCTGGTTGTTCTTTGAGCCTGGATGATATCGAAGACGAGAACAGGTTTAGTCTAGATGTGATTAATTGCGCCTTTAATAAAGGATGCAACAGCTGGACAGGAACTTCTCTGTCGAGGTTGAAGTGCGGCAATAATTACTTCGAGATATAACAAGAGAGACCATTCCCGATGTGAATTTAACACCTTGTCGGAAACACCATTGATTTCGGGCTCCAGGGATTCCTGCTTGAAATATTGATCCTACTTCACGCGCCTGAACCCGGATTTCCGTCTAACCTCGCCACGTTTACGCCTGCTGTTCAAAAATAACTTTTCTATTGAATGCAGCAGGCCTACGGAGTCACAAGCCGCAGCAGTCCGGGGTGGTGATTTGCGCGTGAAATTATATAGCCGCAAGCTCCGTGTACACGCGACGAAAATCGATCGAATTCAGCGAACAAACCAACGTTCTCTTGGTCTCGTTGTTCAGAGAAAGTATTATTACATTAAACGTCCCAAGTTGATCATTTTTCGTATCGCTTCAATCACCCAAAAACGCTATACACTCAAGTATTCCCGATTACGAATGTGTTCTCAAACCTTGAATAGATCTTATACTAATGGTTTTCTGTTGAGCCTTTTATTATACATTTATGATGCACTAAGTAGTAAGGTCACTATGCAAATACCAACGTGTACAATGAAAGTTTGGTTAACTTAAGGAATAGTTGTACAAGCGGCACTGTCAAGGTTCTTAGAAATGCTGACTTCCACAAAATTTTATCTATATCAAAAGGCCAATTGATTTCTGTAATAAAACCGAGGTTGTTATCAAGAAATTCCGTTGTGACATGTTCATGTTCATGATGAAGGTCCCCTCTTAAAGGGAATGCAATTAAGTCCGTCATATTCGACTTATGAAATGGCGCCAGGAAGACTCTCATGCAAAATTGTAGGTAAAGTATAGGCGTCATAAAATGTTTCACCGTAAGCTCCCTATGAATTACTTGCCATAGACAGCGCTACAGATTGGTTGTTGATTCATTTTTGATTTCTCTGTTGAGGATACCAAGAATATGGAACATACTCGATGCTGAAACTCGTGATCTAATTTCCATTCGTCGAAGTTCGAGCATGCAGTGCACACACATTATTATACATACGTACGCACACGCGCAATGTTGAGCATGAATCTATGTATGTCAAAGAGTACGAAGAGAATTCAACAATGTATTTGTTTTTTTCCATCTCACTTCCTCGACGCCGCTACCAAGTCCTTGTGGCGTGCTCTTACGTCAGAAATGGCGAAAGCTCCGAATGTTTATTACGGGTCCTTGGTAATAGCTACGCTCAAAAATGCTATCAAACAGTTCGAACTTGTCAGTTTACAACCACGGCGGCCTCGAGGAGATATATCTGTCCAACAATTATTCCTTTTTCTCCAATCTACGCTTGACGTTCCGCCACTTCCTACGTTCTTCTTCTCTTTCTACTCATCCTTATCAGTCACTTTCTTTTCGTATTAATTCAGACGAATTATAATCGCGCATTTCATTGCTCTTCCAGCTGGTTTATGCATAAGCCGACTTTACAACTATAGATCAAAATAGCTGTTATTCCCCCCCGAAACCTGTTTCTTATGGAAGTAAGCAATTTGAAGTTTTGCAAAGTGCGTCCATCGTAGTTGGAAAGTTGAAACTCGTGTTCTTACCACAGTGCTAATATTATTAAATCAATTCCACTGTCTCAAAGAACCGAGTTACACGTCTGCTATTATTATCATCCGTCTCTGGATTATCAATGTCTCTCATTGTCAATGAATGGCCTCGAGTTTGAGCCACCTGGAAGGAGATTCGCAGATAGTAATGTTCAAGTCTCAAGTACATAACTGCAGCCTTGACCTGATTGCCAGAACGAACTGACCAAACTAAATCTAAGACGCACGCACGTGCCCTTGCAGTAACGTGCGTGCGTGCGTGATTTGAGGCCCCTAATTATTGTGTACGCGCTCATACCTTGAGAGAACCTGTACCTGGACTGTTAAATATCGAGATCACGTGTCTTTGGTTTAATTTCAGTTTCTGCCGTGCCTGCCTCAAGAATACTTGAGGCACTCAATCAAGGCAAGTGCGGTAACATCGAAAGTCGCTTAACGGAGAGACAGAGAAGAAGCAAACTAATAATTCTGAATATTACGAAACATCCTTGCGTTTTTTTGACTAAAAATGTATTCGTGTTTATGCTACGTAAAACGAGAACGGAAGAGTAGTAAATGGTAATCAACTCACCGAGAGAAATATCCGTAGAATGTGTTGGGATATTGTTACTCCTCCACGCCGGGATAGAACAAGTGGAGACACGACGATGTCCAGAGGAAGTCGTGGCAATTCCATTGTCGGACTCGGACCTTTAAATTGATCATAAAGAAATTGAAAGTATTTGACAAAAGAACACGTATGATTATAATTTTACAGGTAATTCGGAACTCTTTAGAAATCGCGTAGTTAGTGTAAATCGTGTAAAATCACTTAGATTTATTTTAAAACCAAACATCCTCGGGTTTATTTGATGACGGTAAATGTTCATGCATATTTTTGAGGTTTTGGATTTCTGTAAAGATTGATGACAGGTAAGATATTGAATGGCATGGATAGCCCTGTTAGACTTTAAATTGAAACATTCAGAAAAAATGTTATCGTTGTGGTTTTCCATGTAGTCTCGACGTAACAATTAAATGATCCATGTAAATATCATGGTTGATAGAATTAACAAACGGTTGACTTGAATTGATATTTAGCTGAATCAACTGATATAGAATTGGGTCAATAAAGAATATTACCTTCGTACTAAATAGAAAAACACATCTGATAGAGTCGATAACATATTTTTATCAGCGTACGTGAAACGCGTCGACTGATATTATGGTCTCTATAAACTCGGTGTCTATAGCCAATGTAAGAGGTTAAATGTTTTTATCACCCTTCATCCTAATATATATATATATAATATCGCTGAAAACACTCAGTCAATTTTGTCTGTAGTTTCGACGTATACCGTGCGCAAGTTGACTGAAAAACTCGTCGTGAAAATTTCGTTCATAAATAATTAGTTTAGATTGGAAGTGTTTCTTATGAATTACAGAACTTCGGTCAATATGGATACGACTTGAGGTGTGGTTGGAAATATTCTACCTTAAAAATTGAAATTCCACGTGTCGAACAATTCTATTAATTCCGCGGTCCTCAGAGGCAAAATTCGTTTCCTCAACAGGGATGTCAAGTTTTTCGTACGTTTTTATCTCTCAGTCTAACTCGATAGCATACTTGACTTACAAGCGTGCAATTACATCATATATATGATCGATATTATGTCTCCGAAATCAGTGATTGTGAATAAGAAGGATTGACGAAAATAAATAAAAATCGTTGTCATCGACTTCAATCTACACTAATATTAAAAAGAAGTAAAGTTTGTGCGTTTGTATGTAAGGGATAACCTCTGGAGCTACTGAACCGATTTAAAAAATCTTGCACCAATAAAAATCTAAACTATCCCTGAGTAGCATAGGCTATATATTTACTTTGATAAAAATAAGTTTTTAGTTCGAAATATCAATATTTGTAAATTAAGTCGCAAGAAAAAGCACTGCTTGACTTCTTTGTCGGCGTGTGCTAACCAAATGGTTGCACATACGTGAAATATAACATTAGTGTGATGTGACGGATAACTTTACATTTCGGGATTACAAAGCCATCTTTTGTACAAGCTTCAAGCGAAAGGACTTCGTAATTTTTTAGAGAGTAGAATTATACTAAATTGTGATCCAAAGTGGAGTTTGTGATTTTGTTAATTGCTTCACGAAATAGATAACGATTCATGGGTCAATCATCCGTCCTGATGTCTTCGTTTTCTTTTGCGTATACAGGAAAGATCGGCACTGGATGTAAAATTTTTCGCAAAAATCTGAATATCTGACGTGTATATCGAGGTATTAACTATCTGTTTATGGCATGTCAATTTACGGTTAATCTAGTATTATCTTTTTCCGTGACATGCGGTGACCCTAGGACAAAAAGTTGTTTGATTTTGCTTTGCTTCTGGCACGTTGCTTTTGACTTCGGTTTACCCGTGTGAACTTAGCATTTCAACTGTTAACATCTACGTACGTATGCCAGGAAATGGCATCTTTTTCACAATAATCACAACGCCTCATCATATCCCTCGCACCTTTTGTCAATTTTATGACTATTATCGACGTTTTGTCAGGTTAAAGTTGAAGAGCAATCGCTGTTTCGCAAATTTTTTTAAGGAAAACTCATCGCGAAGTTGCAGTATCGACATTTTTCCAAATGTTTCTATCGTTCGCATTACTATCACTCTAACTTCGTGAATTCTCACCAGTCTTAATTGTATTCACTCTTGACATTACAGGGAACCAAATACGTGGACGTGGAGAAATCTGCTCCCATTAAAATTTTTTTTTATTCTGCATATTTTTTTGCATCCTTTCTGACTCATCTCTCGTGTGGCTAATTAAAGCTTTTTTCTGAGCTCTGTCTTCAAGATTTGTCATACGTTTTTTGTCATCATTATTTTGCGTGGTAGGTTATTGGCATTATACTCAAGCAGACGCTCTACTCGGTTTCGACGTCTATCAGATATTTAGAGATATATTAGTCAATATTGAAATCGAGTACATTTCCATTATCATATAAAAGTTCGTATAAAAATTCAGCCGTATGTACAGCCTGTCGATAGGCTAAATAATAAATGTGGAATTTACCAAAGCTATTGATAAACGGTCAGAACAAAACTCGACAAGAATTCTTTGGAAAACTTCGGAAAACTTATGTGCAGAACTCTATACGCGATCCGTCATAATAAAATTTTCCGAGTCATTTTTCAGAGAAATATTCTTACGAGAAAATACTTCATTCGAAAACCGATTTCATACATTTGCGACCTAATTGTGAACAAAATACATTTTGAAATATTATGCCTACCTCTTTCTGCCCCCTGCCAATTAAACTCCGCTTTAAGAATTTCTAGAATTTCCGGCCCTGATATACACAAAATCTTAACCGTATCTGTGCATGAATAATTAGTAAGTAGCATGTAATGAGGAGTTTAACGTGTCCAACCTGTCCAAGATATATGTATAATACGTAACGAGGTTGACTCTGTGTCACTGACAGCTGAAATCCACCATCTAGCCCCACAGTAAAACGAGCTGTCACGTGACAGTATATAACGGGATTATGGTGGACCAAAATTTCTGCGTGATTCTAAAAAAGACAACGAAGGGATGGGTAAAAGGTCTAAGCTTTTTTACATGAATTGCCTACGACCAGACCAAGAATTCTGGAAGTCATTAATCGTTTTAAAAAAATGAAAAGGGATTCCAAAAAGAAACATTTCACCGTTGTAATTTCTATTGGCGGAAAATTTTCCCGGCATTTCAGAAGATAAGAACTGAAATACTTAATAATAATAGTACCAATAAAGAACATAATAATCGTAAGTGTTATAGCGATGATTATTTGAACACTGTATGATCAGTGTTATATTACAATACGACTTTAGACATTTTTCGGAATTTATTACGAGGTTGAAATTAGTAGCTTTCTCGTAACGATAAATTAAGTAAGAAAGCACTGTTTCATAATATTACAACGATTTTTGAAGGAGTTCAGTCTTCAAAATATAACACGCTACAACTCCATCCATTCATGCCAATCGGCGGGATAACTCGGATTTTTCGTGATGTACGAACAGTTTTGCTATGCTATGACTGACAATAAATACTCCGTTGATCCGCAATTTCGTTTGCCGTTGAAAGACTTGTCGATCGAAACTTCAAGTTAGCGCGCAATAAAGTTTCCATTATTGAATAGTATATCCGCTATATAGTAATACATTTAACGTATTTTATTTACTTGATTTCTGTACCACCTTGATAGCCAGTTTGACGAGTATTAGCTAATTCCGATAACTCCCCCACCCCGCCTCCTCGCTCCTTCTTCGTCCAACTATCAGTTATAATCCAATATTTTGATTTAAAAAAGTTCAAAACAACCTGTATATGTCGAAGACCCAAATAGTTAGTTGTCGTAGCGACTTGCACGTGGTTAGCTTGATCAAAGTTTATCGAGATTATGTCTCCATACATTTATAACCGAATCTATTTTCTCGCCTAGCTCGTATAGCTCATATAGCAAGCATGTCGTCAGTTATTGTTTTGGGCCTGTCGCAAAATTTTACTTGACCAGTGCTGATTTCGCAAACTCTTTAAGGGGATGCCCCGATCGATTTCCACGCTGACTTATATATCTCCAAATATCGAAGTACACGTGCGTCAAACGCGGAAAAGGGCCTAACAGCCCCATTTTATACACAATTCTGAAGAAAAACACTCCATTGCATCTTCATTTGGCGCAGAAATAAAGAAATGGCATGAATCCTACGAGTTTACTAGGATTAGTGTACCAGTAAATGAACGGCGTTGCCACTGTTTCCTTGAAAAAATAATGTATTCGTGTCATCTTTTGTTTACGGAATTTTTTCTACTGGAAGGAGATGTTCACATCGGTCTTGAAATAGTGTGATAATTCGTGTTCGAAAAGCGTGTGTGCCTCAATGTGAGGAAGTGATAAGAATACTAAGCATGGCTGCTTCCCCCTTAGATGTTTAGGATATATTATACGCTTAAGAAATGTCCAATAAGGCATGATATCGCTTCCTGTTTATCGTAATATGCTGCAACCCTAGTTTTGTATAATTTTTACGGTACGTAAAAATGCTCAAAATAGGCTCAAAGTGACAGTGTTCGCTTATTTGTTCTGACAATCGCTCTTTTGCCAAGAAAGAACTGTGTCGTTCAATCACTGGTATGGGGAATTCCGATAAATGAACGACACGGAACGGCGGCGTTCATTCATTGCAATCCCCACTTCGAGTAAATGAACGAGGCCAGATTTGATTGTGAGATCTTGTTATTTGAATGTACATACCGATTCTGATAATACTAATATATATTAAAATTTAATTATTTTCGGTTCAAGGTAGTCAAGATATCTAGCAAATAACACAGAGTAGGTACAAAGTGCGACGGCATAGAGAATAAGTACCAATATTTTTTGGTCTTATTTTGCGGTATCAGTTATGAAAATTCAATCCTATATTAATTTATTTATTCATTCATTCATTCGTTCCTGTCTTATTGTACCTAGTTTTTCAAAGGTTCTTCGTTAAATAATCCTTCCTACTCGTCGAATTAGGAACTATGTGTGGTCTAAAATTCCAGACTGTTAGTAAATAATTAGAGAAAACCGTTTCATTCTCGAGTTCTGTTTCACCCTGGCCTTCCCTATTTACTAAATCAATGATTATAGTTCGTAATAATTCTTGTCACTTTTTTATGTGTGAAATTTTGTCAAATAAATATCTATTTTATACTATCCATCCACTGGATCTCGATGTTTATTTGGTGAATAGGCCTGTTCAATTCCTGGGAAAGAGTCTGTTCATTGATTGGGCTAGAGCGTTCAATTACTGGTGAAATGGCTATTTTTACTTTAAATATATTTTTGTTTTAAATACTTTGTTCGAATACTATGTCTCAACTAGACAATCCAAATATTAAGGACATATTGTATCGAATAGTATTGGTTTTATCAGGCCACAATCGCCCAGTAAAAAGAAATCCTTTCATAAAACTGACAATGAGCTTAAACGTTCGTTCATTGGTACACTCGCCCTATTGTGATTTTGTAGAAACCGTGACATTTCTTTATTTCTGCCTCAAAGGAAAATGTGTTGGGAGTGTTTTTGTTCAGAATTTCGTATATAATGGGGCTGTTAAGCCCTTTTTCGCGCTTGAAATACGTGGACTTTTTATATTTCGAGATATATACGACAACGCCGAAATCGACCAGGGCACCCTTAATTTCCCCTAATAAAACCTGCTTGCATCTCCAGGAGATAGATAACGTACATACGTGCGATTCATTGTATATTTTCACCGGTGTTCGCCCTTTCATAGCCCTTTTTCAGTCATTCAGCGAACCAAATCTGGTGAATATTGAAAAAATCGAAAACATGTCATTGACCTCGTTGTCAGTCGGTGCCTCAACGGTGATAAAAATTATTCAATCTCATAAAGCAGAATCTTTCTTTCGTTAAGCTGATCAATACTGCGATATTATACAACGATTGTCGTGTTTAATTTCTAGACTTCTTCTTCAGATGATGCTGACACCTTGTTATTAGTTTCAACACGTGGAGTTCTGCATTTTCGAAGCTGAAGAACGGTCTCACGATCAGAATTGTTTACTGGTAACATTCATAAAGGTTTCGCAAATTCCACTCTGAGAAGAAAGTTGAATGGTTTAAGAAATCTTACCGGCATGCTAAATTCATTTGTCATACGGCTAAAGTTTTTCAGAAATGCGATGCTTGTATTGATCAGGCACCGTTATCGGCCACTAGGAGTTTTGATTTTGCGATAAAAAAAGGCACGCATCAATATTATAAACACCGTATTATTAGTGGGCCTCAGACGTAAACATGCATATATAAATTCGACAGTACAGATTTAACTCCAAAAAGTCATTCTAGACAAGGCTCGATTAAGCGACAATCGTAATTGGATGCAGATCAACAAAAATCTATATCCTTCGTAACGCAAGTGAATGTTACGAATGATGAAACGGCAAGTCTTTGCACACGACTGATTGTGAGTAAGTTGTTAAATGCGTTCCGAAGCATTACGAGACTTTAACTGTTCGTGCTGCTGGGACGTTCGTAAGTTTAGAAATTCAAATTTCCGAAACATTGCTGAAATGATGAAACTTTGCACGACGTATGGAATACGATGAGACGACTTGTACGACGGCAAATATAAGTAAACCTACAGTTAATATATCTCACCGTGCAGTCTCTGAGCTGTGGATCATTCAAAGCATGCCAAGTGACTTGTGAAAACACCGAGATGTACCAGTATTCAAATACGTCGTTCTGGATTCACCACTATAACGAAACTGCGTGCACTGGAGTCGCGTTACAGGTACGTATAATATACACGTGAGGTATTACGACGCACAGTTCCTATCGCGACGCTATTTCCGCTTGTTATTAAGCGCGTAAAACCGCGGAGCGGGGTTTCTCGATTAGCGTAAAAGTCGAAGAATCGAGTATGGCGTAAATGTCACACACGCGCATTCGTACTCCAGGAAGGGAACGCTACGAATGTGATGGCAATGCCAGCGACGTCAGGATGCGGTGCAGCTGTTCCTCGCGATGTGCGAACTTGCCGAGTCCTGCTGGCCTACACGAGCTAAACTGGTTGCAGCCACGCGGTTCTAGCCTCAGCCGCGGTGCGACAAGACTCCATGTCGTGGACCAAGGGGACGGAAAGCGTCTCTCCGAGCATTGGTAATCTTGAACTCCAGCCACGGCCGGTGAATTTAATTCGATGTCACCTTGGCCCCGATTCCTTTCCTTTCTTTTTCCTTGTTTCTCTTTTTTCCTTCGCCTCTCTTTCGCGTTCCTCCCGTGTTACTTGAGATAGAACTGAAATTCTAACGAGGATAGGTACAATCTTGCGCGCGGAAATGTGACAGATATTAGTTCTGTTTTTATTACACACGCGTCGAAGTAACTGATCGGGCATTGCACGCACTATGGCATACCTGCTGGCAAACCGACAGGCGTGACGTTTCTAGGACACATTTCCTTGGCGTTCCCGCTCGAAACTGGTTTCTTCTCTGAGGTGAAATCTGTGGCGACATCTTCAACGTCTGCACGGAAAGTCTTGGTACCTAACGGGATGTACCCGCCGCCGTAGCGCGTAGTGTCGAATTGGATATCTTCAGTCAACGCTACTCGACACTTACGGTACCGAACCGCAGCGATAACAGGTGATAACCTCGGACTCAGGTGTGAGGTGTTCTTCACCAACTCAGCCCACTTTTTTTTTTCATCCTCTCGGATCTGTTCCATAATTGGTTATATGTATAGTAGTATTACTATATAACCCTATGTAACCAATTATGGAAAAGATCCGAGAGGATAAGAAGAAAAGTGGCTGAGTTGATGGCGTTGATGGAGAATGCTTCATGTAACCCGTTGAGCCATTTAATGCTAGTTACAATTACGTCCGTGGTTTTAATACAATATTCGCATATTCATTTTCGTCACGTACGGTGTTTGGACACTATCCGCGCAATTGTCACCCGCATATTACTTTTTAATAGGAATGTTGATCAGGGGTGGATCTGGGGTCGTCGCTTGCAGAAATAGATGATATTTATAAGGAGTCCGTAAGTCCAATCGTTTCTCGTGTATTACTATTGTCAGTCTTTAGGGGTCTGCGAGTAAGCTGAAATTCTTCGGGTTGGTTCGCGTAAAATTTTGGATACTCGGAAATTTCGGACTACCCGAAGATTTCGTGATTGTCGAAAAACCCGACTCGATGTAAACTCGATCCGAACCCGGGTTGGAGTAAACTATCAGTCTTAATACCTAATATTAATCATGGGGACACAGGTATATCTTATGGCGGCTTAGGGCGTCCGTTATTTTGGTCATTTTAAAATAAATATAAATATCCGATGTTTTTTAATTATTTGTTTTTTCATAAACTAAAATAGACTGAATAAATCAACGTTATGCTTGAGAACAATGTTTATACTTCCGAGTGAACCAAGAAATAAAAAAAATACATATATCGAATCTCAAAATTGTCTTATATTCCATAGTTCAGTCGGTATTACGATGCGCGATACATCGTTGAATTCTTACCTTGGATGAATATGCTTAAGAAGTATTGTCCTGCAGTACGGAAGGCACATATCGTGTCAGGAATCGTAATAAATGATAGACTGAAGTGAACTCCTCAAGAAAAAGCCGTCAACTGTTATAAACAACACGCGTAACAATTGAAGATCGCGCTCGAGTGCGCAGCAATGCCACGCGCAGGGTGAGCAAATAGCTTGCGGCACCGCGTACTTTGAACCGAATTTTCGTTACTGTGTGAATATTTGTTGATATATCTTCTGAACCGCTGCAACGCCGACTACGAAATTTTCAGACAAACTTTCGCATTGAAGAAGGCACGCTGCGTATAAATTGTAGCGCATACGATTGGGGCACGTTACACTTACGAATAATTTGCACGCATTTTGTATTACAACCTACACTGAAACGGGGTATGAAAAATCCGATAAAACACTCTCGAGAAGTTCACAAGAGAACCTAAAATTTTTGTGAAGGAACTTTTTTCAAATGTCGTTTAGGTGTTAAGCTACATAGGCGCGAAAAATCAAAACATTGTTGAAATCAATTTATTGGATGAGGTGTGAAGAAATCATGTGTCGAAAATATCTGAAAAAATTCAAAGTTCATCCTTTCAATATTTACTTTGATTGTGTGAAAGGGCAATCAGAATGGGTCAGGGAAACCGACTTTCGAATTTGACGTAGAATACTCCCTATATAATAAAATTATGTCATATCTTCAGATGATTGTACATTTACTTAGTAATGTATCCATCCAGTGTATGACGTTACAAGAATCTAAGTATCTATCACCATTGAATCCAATAATATTGAAATCGAATAAATAAGTTAGTGAAACAGTGAGAAATTAAAGTTTTTGAGCCAAATGGTTGCTTGGATTCAGTGCAGTAACAAATTTTTTGCGCGTGCTGGAGCTACCTTTACTCCGGATGATAATTTTGCGAAATTGATCATTGCTATTATGGCCGTAGATAATACACATTGCTTTAGTACGAAATCTTCACTTTTGTAAAAGGTGAATGTATTTCACAAAATAAACTGCTTAATAAAGTACAACACCAAACAAGGTCTAGTCATAATAATTACACGTCGTTCCGAGTTATAACGAGTGTTTTTTTCGTCAATTAATGTAAAAAAGGTGATTCTTCCGGCCGTATACGATGACTCCCAAAACCAAACCACGGCTCGACTGCTGCAATTGCCAGCACAGACATTATCCAAACACAGCATGCCAAGAAAGGAAATGCTGTTACTCCATACCTATAGGCAATAACAAATTATTCAAATCGATTTTGTCCTGAGTAAACAGGTACGAGGATTGAAGTGCTTTGAAAATGAATCGAGCTGAATAGAACTCAAAATTCGTCAGATTTGAATGATTAACCAGTGCCCGAATTTTAGCGAACTTGAATTTTCTAGCGCTAACGTGACGATACAATTTCAGGAAAAATTATTATTTCGCATCTCTGATTTTTCCCTGACATCCAGGATTTCTCTGACTAGTGGTCACCATGTTACCATATGTGCACTTGTTATAAATGAGAAAAAAAAAACACTGAAGAATCATTATTGTGTTACCTCTGAATGGAAAGGTGCAATTAAAATTGAAGTTTTACTAAACAGTTGATCTCCTTCATTTTGTGTTTTTGTCTTCCACTCTTACTAAGAGCACAAAACAGTTACGGACATTTGTTGACGTGTTTTGAAACCCAACTTAAACCATGTATAACAGAAATGGATAGTGGCGGTACTTAATTAGGCAGAAAACATCCTCTCGTCTGGTTCGAATAGTGTACTATATTACGTACAAGTGAACTCACCCAAAGATCCATGATATGAATATTCCTAGGCAAGCAAATGATAGAAAACTGTGACTAGCAATAGCTCGAAGACTCAGCCGAGGATGAATGTGTATTTCTTCACTAGATGAAAATCCAGCAATTGATTTTTTTGGCAACCGCTTCACCACCGTTGGCGGTTGTAATAATCGCCTTGTCAAACGACCAATAATATCTCGTCTGTTGTATGCGGCGTTCAACTCCTGCTGGTACTAGAAGTACATTACAATCTTTACTTTGAATCAACAGACCACTCTTCGTGATAAGGGGAATCACAAGAGACCAAATAAATTATATCCCTAATTGATAGAAATGGTTTTTCCACACGACAAATCCTAACCCGATTAAAGCATTGTTTCGAATTGTGTGTAAATATCAGATATCCTATAACTGTTAAAAGTTTGTCCAAGATACTTTTCATTTTTTGAACTACTCAATTTTTTGCGACACTAATTTTGTCTTTTTTTAAAACTGTACTTGGAGGTGTAGAGTTGCACAAGAATATTGAACACATGATTATTAATATAAAATCTGGCACTCAATTTCAATATCATGTTACTGACACAAATTTCAACACCTGTTCTGCTAACCCTGTTGTAGACAGGGGTCAGGACACTCGTGTCTGAGTATTCAATGTTGGCCTAATTTTGGCATTTCTCACATGTAAAGGTCACAAGTAAAGGTAAGTCAGAAAAGAGGAGTTCATCCCTCTTTTGAAACAGTCAGACGAGGTCAACAAACTGCAGGGTCAAGTACTAAAGACAATGTATTTAGTAAGAACTACATTGCTAATCCTTGTAAGTTGGTATGTCATCTATGAAGTGAGGCAAAGAAATACTTGGGTCATTGTAAGCATAGTGTTGTGCGCAGCTGGTCAATACGTTATATTGCCAGTAGTATGGAAGAATATGACATCTCAGATTGTGAAAGAAAAACAACATTTCAATTTTTGAAAGAATAACGTGACATTTCGACCGAGGTCAAATTTTTCATTGATAAGGCATCGGAATTTTGGGTGCATGAATTACACTAAGCATTTTCTCCAATAGATTGAATAACTGTTTCAATCATTTTCTCATTTATTTAGCCCTCATAATGAGGTCGATTTTATGTGAAAGTTTCTGACCATTCTGTAAGCCCAATGTAAGGTTCTGTGTGAATATCATTCCAATTCCAGAATGTATATAATTTTTGTCTTCATTTGATAAATTGAAAAATTCAATGAAATTAACATATTAAAATTGAAGAATATTTGTTTGTTCGATTTTATGCGAGTTTCTGACTCCTCATTATGAACGCTAAATAAATGAGTTCTTCTCTCAATTTGAGATGTCACATTCTTCCATACTGCCATCGATATATGCATGCCCGCTTGCTCTTATTGAATGGCATGCTCATAACGAGCAAAATCTGCACCGCGGACTGGGGGTGTGATACTGTTTGCACTGTAATATTTATGACGTTTTCGCGATTCCAACTAGCAGCATAGATCTTACTGGATGTATAATTCCAAAAACGTAAAATACAGCATGATCATATAGTGACGCCAATACAATGAAAGAGCAATGCACGAGTGGAAAAAGGTCAAAGGTAGTAAATCTGGTGTAATGGCAGCATTAGATACGTATATAATCAATACGCTGATACGCCAGGTTTACTAGACGTGTTGCTGCCTGTAATGAGCTTGCTCTTTAAATTCATTGAGGTGACATTGAAAAAGCCTTGTTCGAGTATCCCTAGTGAATCATGGCTGTTAAATCTCTGGCGTACTTGATCATGAAGTTTCGTGAGAATGGAAGAAATCAGTGGAGGTTACTAAAAAGCTACGTTTTTTGAAGCTCTAAATTTTTACATAATTATGAAGTTTTGTGAAATTAATTAGGACTACCGAGGTCTTGCCAAAACTAATTCGATCATTGATCTGGAAAATCCATCCTTCTAAACGTTGAATCGTACCAGCCTATTAAATATTTTCGTTTTTGTGCTTAATACCTATGTTCAAAAGTTTGTGAGTTGCAAAAGTATATAATGAGAGCTCATCATAGGTCGCAGTCAGTAAGCCAGTGAAAAAATTTTCAATCAAATCGGAAATAGTGATGAACATGATCCGTTCGAGTAGAGGTGGATTGAACCATGTATAAGTATTACATCTTACCTTTGTGTTAATGTAGTTACACAATTGAAAGAATAATCTGACCAGAAACGCGCATTCGTGGGTTCTTACAGGTTGTAATTCAGGGTCTCCCATATACTCGATATATCGGCAATTTTGCCTCCGCTCTTGGATTTGTAAATAAACTCCAGGTCTACTGGAGTCTAAACTCAGATCCATCTAAATAAAAGCATTATTAGAGATGCAGTGAATCACGTAAATAAAATTAGACGGAACTGATTTGAAACAAAAGAATTTGTAAAACGGAGTGAAAACTCCTCAGAGCAAACTATACCAATCATTGGTGCACGTAAATAAAAAATTCTATCCAATCCCATTGTCATTTAAAAATACATGGCAATATAAATATCAAGTTTCATAAGGATTTCACCTCTGATTGATTGCAGATTGAAGTTGACAATATGCTATCACGATACTCTTGATCAGGTGCTATAGCAAGTTTAGGAATGTCTTCAGGTTTTATCTGTAATGTTCAAAACCATTAATACTGCAACTAACTAAATAGCAGGTATATACTATTTTGTGGTAGAGGTAAGTACCCTCAACGGTTTAACGTTATAGGCATCATTACTTGAAATATGTCCATAAGCTGCTGCTGAGCGTTCGCAAGAAATCCTGGTACTCGTCGCCTTTCTTCTAAACTAATATCGTCGGATGAATAGTCATCGCCATAGAAAAATTCCCACACCATTAATATGAATCTTCTACTCGTTCTCCTTTTTTCTAATGCATCTACTAAACTTGTTGCTGTTAAGTGTGCTTGTTTTATTGTACTTAAAAATTGAAGAACCTGTAACAGGCGGATAAAATATTTAATTAAATAAAACTTCACCAAATACATTCACCTGCAAACCGTTGGACCATCTATTCACTTGAAATTTCAGCTTTGATAAATTGCACAATGCAATCAAAAGTAAAAAATCACTAATTAAAATGTACCTGAGAAATTGTAGCTGGTGAAAACATAGGCACGTATTGATAAGTGGGCCCTTCTAATTCTAGGATCTGTTGACGTACTGCTGCTGACCATTGGTTTGTTGAAACTTTTCCCCTAGTCAGTCTGGCGTCATCCATAGATGCTTCTACTTCAAATAACATTCTTGCTAATTTTGGCTGGGCAAGTACCTTGATCAGAAAAAAAAGAAGAAATAAGAAAAGAAGACTTTCATTGGCATATGAACATATAAAGCTCAGTGCAGGTGGTAAAATCAGGAGAACATCCCATCTTCCGATTCCCCGATTGACCAACAATAAGAGTCACATGATTTTTATTACAGACATAAGCAGTACCAAAGTATAAAAAAAAAGCATTGTTTTCTATGACATGTAATTTTAATCTGGTGTACTTAGATTCTAATAAGAAACAATCGCAAAGAGAAGTGCATAAGTACGCAAGTCCAATAACATCCATCTGGTATTATAAACTAACAAGAAGTAAAATGGAATCGTGTAAGTATATGCCAGCTGTGGAGCATTCTTCCTGTAGGGTCTATCCTAGTTATAAAAACACACCAATTGTTTATAAAAGAAAACGTTTATAAAAATGATAAATCACCTTCGTCACTCTAAATAGCATTAGAGCATTCTTAGGGGCAACAAGATCCGTTCTCATAAAACGCGGTTGGAGCTGTTGATAGATTGCTGTGTATGCCAAGAGATTACTCGCAACAAAGGAGAGCCACCTTGTTTCATCAATAATTTTCCCTCTCTCTTCTTCTTGAACGTTTCTTCAAATAACACATGACATTACACTGAGTTTTACAAGTTTTTCACAGAATACGACTTATAGAGTAACTCAAATGAGAGTGAGAACACAAAGCCAACAATTATTATCTTGCGCAGTATGGTTTTAAATGTGGTTTGCACCAAGGTGGGAACAAGTATTTAATGCAGTAATCCTTATTCAGATAAACGAAACTGCAGTTAGCAGAATAATGAAAGATCTTTGGAAAGCATGTCATGATTGAATTTTTAACAATTTAAGAACATGTCGATATGAAAAAGATTTTAATTCAAGTATACCGTTGCCATCAAATCAAACAATAAAATTTCTCTATCAGATCTTGCAGAAGAATGTTCACACAGTTAGGTAAACAGCGTGTACGCTGACTTTTCAGTCAATTTGGTCAAACCAAAAGCTTCATAAAAATACCCAAAATATCTAAACCAATTAGAAAGAGGTACATTTAGTATTTTCACTCTCATCTGAGCCGTTTCACAGACACTAATTGTAAGCAGTATATTTTGTGGTGATATGTATTGTGATTTGTTTTACCAACCTAACACTGATGTAACTTGGCCCAGGAACATATCTCCATGGTTGAATGAAGCTCAGCCAAGCCTCGAGAATCAGTCTAAAAGAGCTGTCTAAGGGCCAGTGATGAATTGCTTTGCGTAAGAATATGTATATTTTTCCTTGTACTGATGGAAGTATGACTCTGTACATTTAATCATCACATATAGGTTACTCAATCATCAAAATTTGCTGTAACTACTGGTTAAACAATATACATGGAAAAAACGGTTTTTTAATTTGGAAAAAAATTGTGTATGGGTTTATTGATACAGCGAACCTAACAAGTGAAAAGAGTGTCAAGTTAATACTGAAAATTAAGATGGCAATCGATATGAGTAAGTCGGTCAGGAATTATGACGACTACTTGCTCTTCCAATTTCCAAACCAGTTCCGTGTGTTATTTCCTGTATCGAAATAGTAGTTTTTCTATACTCTAGTACATGCTAAATTCAGATTAACATTACCTTTTCAATTCATCCATCGCGCTTGTATCTCCAATTGCACTGTTGGCAAATTCGTGTAACGTCTTTATGAATCCACGTACCAACCGAATGTGTTCACCAGAATGAATACTGTGCTAAAATATGGACCAGAAAAAAATATGCCAAAGTATGAATTTTTTCTGACCGCAAGCAATGCAAAGTCTGGTATAGTCGGTTTTTTTCGCTACCTAGTGTTACAAATTTGGAATACACATTTTGTTGAGTTTTAAAATTGAAAAAGTCAAAAATTATCTCACTTTCCACCTATCGTTCTTGATAAAAGCGTCGATGTACAGTTTGTCATACAAGGCTTTATTGTAAAAGGTAATATAAAAATATTATACAATACTGTTCTTTATTACTACAATTGGAAGTATATATTTATTTAGATGTTTCTGATTCAGACCGTACAGGATTGTACTTACATTGATCGTAATGATTGGAAAGATGACTTACCCTATAAGGCATCGTGCCTGGAATATGTGTGGCATGATAGTGCGACAACTCCTGTTCTTCGGTATATTCTAACCAAAAATCCAAAAATACTTGAACCACTGTTTCGCTTCTCCATACTTGTGGCAAACATTGTTGCTGCGGTACTCCTGCCATTGGACTTGTGAGTCCCGGTGATAATATAGATGTCCTTAAAAGTCTTGGAGTTTGCAACCTGTAAAATTAACTACACGTGACCAACTTGTATGGTTGAATATCACTCATGGCCGACTTCACTGGCCACTCGTGCATTCAGTCGCTACCCTTGCGTAAAACCGTATTTTATGCACTAGTTGCATAATATACTATTGTCAAATTATATTTCGTTAACATACAACTATATTTTATATCATGTATCATATATTTTATACTTATACTCACAGTTATTATCATTTAAATTTATCCAAAGCTTAAAAAATTATGGGACTTATTTATATGAAAAAAAAATTATAGTAAACGATTCCCTGACTTTCCACTAAAAACCCTGACATTTGCCTGACTATTCGAGATTTTCATAATTCCATGACATTTCCAGGTTTTTCAGAATTGCCTGACCAGTAGCCACCCTGATAGTTTTTTTTAAAAGAAAAGCCATGAAGCGCTTCACAACATACCTTTTAGAGTCGGGAGATTGCATCAATTTTCTCGGTGGAGTTTTAACATATGGTCCAATAATTGGTTGGACAGGTGAATTATCTCTGGGCAGAAAATGGTCGAGATATGTATGTGCGAGTTGTACATATATTGTCTCCCAATTCACCCATACGTTATCCTCTTGATGAAGTTGCAGCCATGGATTGGTCAAGTGATGAGCAAAATAAAAGATATAATACTCGAAGGGATATGTGATTCTTAAGGAAATAAATATAATTTTCAAAAAGAAGGACTGGACGTGAATAATAAATTACGGTGCCAAAAATTATCATCATATTTGTAAAAGGATACTCATGAACAAAGCACTGGGAAGCCGCGTAGCTTGGTCGACTCTTATTTTATCGGAATAAAATGGTGGAATTACACCATCCTCCAACATTAGCCGTATCTTTGACTGTAAAAAAGTGATGGAAACAGATTATAAAATAAACAACTTCTGACCAACACATTTTTCCACCTAAATACATCCTAATTCGTATTACATACCAGAGCAGACCATATGTCTGTACCAGTAAAAGAACACTGTCTAGTAAGGGCAAGAAACTATGTATAATTAACCGTAGAACGTATGTATCGTTTTTTCTACCTTTTAACGCATGAGCAGGGTAGTTAACAATTTGCACAATCTGAAGGATGGCTGGGGTAGTTCAGTACCCCACACATGTGTTCTAGAGTTATAACGCTTCATAAAGAAAGTTAAGGCTTATGACTAGATGACAAAATAGTTTGCTCTTTGTCCTTTCTAAATTTGCAAGTGTCGATATTTCTTGCAATTGAATTCTGAAAACAAAACATTTCAGGCTCGATCACGAATAATGATCCCTATTTGAACTAAGCCTTGATGTTTGACCATTCAAGTGTGTAGTGTGGAATGACACATCGTATGAAGAACGTAACATAATTATAGCGCTGTTAATATTCACATGATAGAGTGACTGAATGCGAGTCGTGGCTATAACACAAAAATGATTTGGGGTCTAACAAAGTTACGTTTTACTCCGATTCTAACTTTGCGAAGGCATCAGATTTCAGCTCTAAAAAACTCTAACAACGTCATAACGTAAGCTGAACTTGTTCAGAACTCTTAAAGTGTATCTTTAGCGTGACTCGCATTGTTACTTTACTGCGCACGTTTAAAGAAGACATACCGGTAAATATGAGAGAGGAAATTTGTACTTCAAATAACAGTCTGGAAGGAGTTTATAGCACAAGGAGAATATTGGACCTTGTGGACCCAAAAATGCACACATCATTTCATATTCTGGTTGATGTCTTTTTAGATTGATTGAATGCAGTCCCCATCCTACATTGTCTGTGACACCAAATATCGAATCGACTAGCACAGGAAACACATGTTGGAGATCTGTCGTACTGGATTCATCTATCAGTGCAGCAATTTCTCTGCACCTCTGGACGAGTGGCAAATTCAAATATGTTTGCAATCGAACCTGTAAATTAAATATTCAATGTTCAGTAGAATCTGAAATAGTTATTTATTTGAATACATTATTTAAGGACATTTGAGTCAAGAATAGCAAGTTGCGGTCTAATAGAACTGCTGCACGTAAAATTGGATAGGCACGATATCAATTGATCATAAATTTTTTTGCTGTTTGGGAGAATGAAAATCCTAAATAATAAGGATTTACCAAACATTTCAATGAACACTACTGAGAGTCAATAGAAATAGGTAGAGGTTAATCAGTGTGATTTGAGAACTATTCGATGAACATTTAAATATTGGGTATGTACATTACCATTACAAAATCTGCGGGCGTAGTCATTTTTCAGTATTTAAAAAAACGCGTACCACTTTAAAATATGTTTAATTATAAAGGTTTAATGAAAGCTCTCGTCCATAATACGCGCCAGACACATTCCCCTTAAATTCCTAGCTTGCAAGGTGACGGTTTGTGTAGCTCGTTGAGAATGCTACCAGATTAGACTCTGCATCGTCTGGCTGGATTTTCACGGGCGTCAAATTGACGCTCCCGTGAAAAAGGATACCGACGCAACGACAAAATACCGAATGAAACCTGTACGCATGCCATATAATATTCTCCAAGGCCATATGGTGTGGCATCCGGAACGGCACATTCCGATAGCTACAGAAGTTAGACACTAAATTCTATGGTCAAAATGCAGCTAGACCAGTTTCCACTCTAGATAACGCCACTCTCTGTCAGTGAATCGCGAAAGTCGAGAATTTTCATTCAATAAAAAAAAATTGGTAGGTGTTTTGACAATAGAACGTCGGTCTTGCGGGATTATAACCGTCCGTTAGCAGAAAGTATCTTCATTTATGGTATCGTATCATAAATTACAGTGTCTGTAGCTGGCCAAGCCCGCTGATAAGGAATAAAACTATGATTGACCTCACAGTGAAAACACTCGATTCTCGAAATCACAACTTTTCCCTTGAGGATAATGTAAGTATTCGTGTGTTTCACGCATATTACTATTAGATGGACTCTCTCGGTTAAATGTAATTCACGCTGATCGCTTTTACCCCGAACTACCGGCTGACATTATTTATAATTAAATTTCTTTTATTGAATATTTTTGCGTAACGCTGCGCCCGTTCGATTTCCACTCACGAACAGTAGTTGGAATTTGCTACAGACAGGCATGATAATCTTTATTAGTCGCGATTCTTAACCTGACACTTCCTACACTGGTCTACATCGTATGACGCAAATGAAGTACATAAAACCACCAACACTTGCCCATTCCGATTATAATTACTCACGCTACCTTGCTCAGACTAAAATAATTTTTACAAAAGATGTATGCTGTCGTATAATTGAAAAAAATGTTAACCAAACACGAATGATTTGTCATTCAAATGCATATGGGACATTCCCATATTTCATATCGAATCGACCAGTCTCAACTTCGGCCATTTTCATTTCGATCCATTTTTTATAACTCTTTTCCGATTAGAAAACTTGAAAACAAATATTACGGTTTTGATCGGTCAATAAATTTCCAATTGGTTATGCATCTTTTGATGTACAATTTCTATTGAAAAAACCAGATGTAACACCTTGTTCGTTCTTTATCAATCTTTTATAATATACAATATACATGACAAACACTTAGATTGATTCAGATACGATCCATATCCCTAGAAATTCTAGCGACATGTTTTGCTCTTCATATAAATGAATTTAGCAAGTGAGGTGGAACCATTTCTTCAACTCCGGAGTATGATAATCGAAGTCTTGCCGACTACGTAATGTCATTTTCTTTTGATATAAAAGTTCCAAATAGAAAACTTTTATGCTATGTCCAGAAATTTAATTTTTTTTTTTTACCAGCGTTTTTAGAGAGTTTGTAAGTTTGTCCCAAACTAATTTGTAATAAATGTAATAAGTACAGATCTTTATTTTGACATCAGTGGCATCTAGGGCTTTGTTGGTGGTAAGAGACAATACTGAAGTTCCTTAGTCTACACTTCTTGTCGAACGTAAGTTGTCCGATGGTCACCGTGTAGCAAACTTGTTTGCAAAATATTTTTCCGACATTTATGATTTCACATCTTTAGTGAAATATGAGCATTACACTGACTCATTTTTGGCTAATCCTGCGTTTAGTATATCTAGTGTAAAAGCCAGTTTAATGATAATGATTGCGGATAACTCGTGTCCTGACCCAGATTGGGTTCATCTATTGTTTGTCGATAATTGCAAGTTTATGATCACTCTACCATTATTTATAAATTGTAGTTAATAACTTGGTAAAGAAATTTTTCCAGTTGTATGGAAAACCAGTTTTTTTTTTGGCCGAACGAAAGCTATCAGCTGCAGTTGTGCACCGGATCAGCATGAGTTTATGACTAATAAGTCTATTGTTATTAATCTGGCAATTCTAACTAAGGACATTATAGATGACTTTGCCAATAAAATCAGACTGCCTGCATTTATATGGACATGGTCAAGACCTTTGATAAGGTGAATCACAAATGGCTCATTAGTAAACTTTATGCCTATAGCATTGTTGATACTGTCCTGGTGTAATTTAAATCATACCTTGTGGGTCAGTGTCAAATAGTAAAGGCTAAATTTTTTAGCTACCATTACCTCCTATTATTCAACAGGATTATTATTTTGTTTTATTTGGGGTCAGAAATGCTTTGACGATTATGTATTAATTTATTTAACACCATTATGTTATTAAAGTCTATAAATGGAATAGTCGCGTTAATGCAAATAAATAACTTAAAACAGTGACATGAACTTCAGACTTTTGGTATTAAAGCAAATTTCCAAATGAAATAATTTCTTGTACCATACAATTTCACAATAAGATAAATACATTTAACGATGTTATTTTACCAAGGCATAAAATGCTGATTTCACAGGTAATAAATAAAAATTTGCATAATGTATTGGGAATGTGATTGTATTTTTACAATTCCATTATCACATACAATATTGATTTATAATATTCACAGTATACTTGCTCTAGAAAGAAAGAAATTATTGATGACAAAAATACTTGCTCTAGATTCTCAGATACATTAGACTAGATCTAGATGTAAAATAGTTTTAATTCCAGATGTAGCTTAAGACTTGATTATTTCGAGGTAGAATTCGAGATTGCAAAACAATTGTGCGGTAGTCTTACAGTAGTCTTAAAGTAAAGACAATAAGAATAATTAAAGCTGACATATTGCTAAAAATTCCAATTCTCGGACTTCGCTTCATAAAGTTTGATTAATGATGAACAAGTTGCTATATTTTATTTATCTGATAGGAATTATATATGATAAGATTCAATGATTTTAGCATTTATCTACTAATCAAAATAGTGAATTGTTGAAAATTTGTAGATTGATAACTCGTGGACAAGAAACTTTAGAAACATTTCTTACAAAGTTAGAAAAAAAATATAGGTCAAACAAAGAATGGTCAGGGCCTGAATGAAGCAAATCCATTTATCACGAAATGCCCCATATACATTCCGATCATATAATTTGTTGTTTTAACAGAATCGTGAAACCTAAAATTAGACTGAGCAATCTCACTAAAAATATCATCCAACAAACAATATACACTAGTGACTAAATAAGTTGATTAAAATTTTCATTCTCACAGGTCACAGTACGACAATTCAAAGAACAGATAGCTGAATCTGTAGCAGTGCCAGCAGATTCGCAGCGGTTGATTTACTGCGGTCGAGTGTTGCAGGATGAAAAGAAGCTTGTTGATTATGGTTAGAGAGTGACAACCTGCTATCTGCAACTAATTCGTAGCAATTTGCTATCTAGTTGAAAATCTGCGTAAGATATTGGAGGATTTTATTGAATGTGTATTGAAAATTGATAGAACACGATAATTAAATCTTCTTTTTGACGAGACTGGAGTTTATGTAAACCTTAAGGTATCCACAAATTGAGTGAAAATCACTATTTTGCAGCTTTAGCCAGATTTTAGAAGAGTTACGTTGGCAATCTTTGTATATACTTTGCTATATTAGGGTTTATTTTCATTACAAACAATTCTGAAGTTGCAAAATAGTATTTTTTCTGGAAAACTCACTCATGCATCAACATTACAAACTTCAACCTTGTTCTTCTATCATATTTTATCTTGTTCTATTGTGTTTTTCATCCAATTCTATAATATTCTGCAACATCTTATCAAGTTTTCAACCAAGGATTTGTTCCCTGTTAATAAAGTTGAAAACTATTTCTTGAAACAGATGTCCATGGAAAAGTTATTCACTTGGTGCAACGAGCACCACCGCAATCAAGTCATCGAGGTAACAGTACTGGAGTAGGCCAAGATCAGGGGCAAAGTCATGGACAGGGACAAGGACAAGTCGGTAATTCCCACAGACAACCATTCTTTCGTCATGCTCGTGGACAAGTACACTTTCCTGGAATTGACGGGAATGCGATGTACTTGGGAGCTATGTCATTTCCAGGTGACGCCGAAGGTCAAGGTAGAATCTAATTTGTTTTGAAAGTTTGTGTATAGCACTAGAAACCGAGTTTTTTTCGTGTGTAAACTCTCCGAGAATTTAAATTCAGCTAATTTAACCCCACTTTGACTTAATTGTTATTGGGCCTTGGATTTTAGCGTATGTCTTAAACACCTACACATGTAAACGGTTTTCGTGATTATTCGTAATAATCATACTGTTTAAAACAATTCTTGTTGCCGTTTTCTTCACATTGGTATACATGCTGACTAATTTTGTGATCGGTCAGAGGAGTTGGGGTCTTTTGGAATAATTTAGTTGCATTCATTTTCGAGATCTGTTTAAAAGAACCATTTACGGTGAAGGACAAAAGTATTCGCACAGAGGATAAATTTAAATAACATAAGTAACATAACATAGTTTTTTTTAATTAACTACTTTATGCAAACGTATGCTGTTTTATTTTATGCCTGAACACTAACGTAAACAAACATATAGAAGTAGCCTTATTATCTAATGCTGTGTAGACAAGTCACCCTTATGGCAAGGAAAAAAGTATTCATAGACTATATGTACGAATATTTTTGTACCTCACTGTATTTATGTGATACAAAACACTCGTGAGTTGCATGTATGGATCCTATGATATTTAGAAATTAGTTTGAAAAAAGTTCTTTTGATTAGTTTGCTATTTGGTAAATCATGTATAATGGTTTCCAATGATGCCACTATTAATACTGTCGTGTGTACTTTCTTTCAGCCAATCCTAGGGGTCAGCCATGCACCAGAGAGACTGTTTTATTCTCAGTTGCCCAGAAAATGTTGGGGCAAGCTGGTTCTACAATGCGCCAACTCGATCAGCTATCCTCCCAATCTAATACGAATCAAAATTCTGCATCGACATCTTCTCAAGAACCCCAACAAGAACAAAGACTAGAACAAGAACAGAGCCAGGAAGAAAGACAGGACCAACACCAAGAACCGGAACTGGAACTGGAACAGGAACAGGAACCAGAACAGGAACTTGAACCGGATAATGAATTTGAACATGACCATGATGAGTGAGTGTTGTTTATTTGATAATGCTTACGTTTATTATAATGTATTGGGTGTCTTTTATGAAGCTTGGCACAGTGACAGTCAAACATTGTTTTATTATTGTTGATATCTTTTATAGGGGCAGTTTTGAGATTGAAGGAGGAACTACTGGTGGAGGTGGTCTTGCTCAGGCAGCATCTGCTGCCATAAATGCTGCTCTCTCTGCTGCAGGACTTTCCACAGCAGCACTTAGCAGTCTGACTCTTCTTGGAGGCCAAAGTGACGGTTCCAATCCTACAGTCATACATGCTCACATACAAAGTAATATACATATTGGAATGACACAACTTAATAATAGTCCCGTAATAGTCTGAAATTTTGAATTTCATGAGGTATTCCATGTCAAATGACCAATGCTTTCCCTTCAACATTTTGATTTCGTTTATAATTTTTCACACGGTTGTCCTAACTCTAAAAAACACTCCTGAATTATTTCAGATTTTTTTCTCCAATCATTTTATTTTTTTTTTTATGAATTACCAAAATTTAAGGCAGAAAGATATTATTTATTTTCTCGGAAAAATTCTCCAAAATTCTTCAATCAGAGACGAACATTTTAGGCCATATCCAAAAGTGGAAACTATTCTTTTTATATTTATTTCACTAATTTGAAGATTTATTTTCTTTCGTATATTTGTAAAATTCGGTATTTTGATTCGTAATTATTCATTTTTATGCACCAAGTGGATGTGAAATTATGCATATCGTACGCCCAAAATCGAACTGTAACAACTCAAAAAATCTCGTTTCTTTAAAACTACCATAAAAACTCGTGCAGTACCGATTATACTTTTATTTGAATACAAATTCATGAGCATACTCTTTTCCAGATGTTACGGTTTTATTGTAGACGTGCGAATATATATTGATGTGTTCATAGTTACATATATATCGCAATAGATGTATTATTTTCTCGACGTACATTATTATACATATATATCCACATAAATATATGTATAAATTCACATCCGCTTGATGCAAAAAAAAAATTGATCATTTTCAATAAAAATAACGAATTCAGAAAAATTATTATTCTAAACTAGTTCCTTTTAACCTCTTGTACAATTTCAATACGATTTTCATGCAAAGTGTGTGGAATATGAACCCAATCTTTTATTGCAACTGCATAAATGTTTGAATATCATGAAAAACTGTTGCTTAATTTTTTCCATCTACTGTCCATTACAAAATACAGGGAATAACGCAGAACTTGGGGAATCAACAACAGCATCTAATTCAAACGACATTAGTCAATCTGAACATTCACAGTCAGTGGAACCGCAACAACCAACATCGTCCCAACCTCAGGGTCAAGAAGATGTACAGCAGCAGCAGCAACAGAGTACTCCAGCAGATTCTCCTAATGTTCATAGTGAACGTCGCCAACATTCAGAGTGAGTATATTACATAATTTAACTAACCATTTTGGAGGGTAATCGAGTATGTTTAGTTTTATCTATGAAAGAATGTTTCAAAAACATGTTTTTGTCGAAAATTAAAAGATGATGTTTTACAAAGGTATTCTTTTAAGTCAATGTTCCTAAGTTGAGTTCAATACCAATATAAAATACTCCAGTGATATTTATTTTTTACACAGAATCGCTGGCAGTCCAAGGAATCAATTGATACGATTAATATCAGCAATATCACATTCACATGATCGTCTCCGACCATACTTGCAGCGCTACCAGAGTATATTGGCCAGTAATTTCTCAGTGAGTATACTCATATATTTCCTATGGCTAACATTTTAGTACTAAAACACAATATGACGAACCCCATTACGTTATGATATTTGAATAGATGTGAATTCCGAAAAGTGTTTTCCATATTTCTTGGAAAAAACAGAAAATAGTACAGGTCTCCAACATTGACTGTCGATGCTAATTCTGAAATACTGAAACACCAAAACTTGAATTAGATACTTTTTCGCTAAAACTTAGCCTGCAAAAATCATTTATACATGTATTCAAAAGAAACGGATATGACTTGCTTATAATGGAGCCTTCCTTGCTGTTCTGCACTGAGATAAGTGGATATATTGAATTTGCAGTTTGTGCATACACCTCGGTTTTTAACTTTTTACAGTCAAAATTTAAGTTTCTTCTGGTTACCATTGGTTTCATTGACATTTTGCCGAAACTAGAAATCCTTACTAAAAATCTTTATCTAATTTTTAGGAGAGAACAGCCGAAGAGAATCGTGAAGTCCAGCGTATTGCTGATGGTGTTAGTGAAAGCTTGCACTATTTAGCTCACGCAGCTCATGCGTTAAGCGATGTTATTGTAGATGTGAGTCAGCCACCTCCTGCAAATATACGTTATAGACCACTACTTGTTCAGCACTCCGCCTTACTGCAAGCAGGAATACCGATACAAGTTGAGGTACTTATGAGATAGAAATTAAATTATTCAAACTTATTTATAGTTCTGTAAAGTACTACAGAATGTAATTGAAATTCCGAAATTATTAACGCTGTGTTCAAAGATACTGAATTTATCGCTCAATTGCTCCACAACATATCGACTTGCCACTGAATACATATAGTGAAATATTTGTCATTCATTACTTGTCTAATCAGTTTTTGTTATCACAGGCACATATAAGCTTACATGGGCGTAATCAAAACATGAATAACAATAATGAAAACGGAACTACCCCCACACCATCTGCTGATGGAGCTCCCGCAAGTGTTGATTCAGGGGAAAATGGAGCATCGACCAATGAAACTGAAGGCAATCAAAATACACTACAACAATCAGAGACTACTAACAGGCAAGAACAGCAGCAGCAGCAATCACAACCACCACAACAACAACAACAACAACAGCAGCAGCAGCAGCAGCAACAGCAACAACAACAAACTTTTGGTAAATATTAACCATTATAATAATAAACCCTGTCATACTTCAAAGAGATTCCACACTTTAGCTGAAGATGATTCCAATACCTATTATATTTACTGTGATTTTTATTACCATCCGTTAGTAAACAATTCTTTCTTGATAGCCCATTAGTTGAGTTGATTTTTTCAACTAAAAAATGTTTATTCTTTTTTTGACGAAATCTTCTGGCGCGCTTTGATCAAATTTCGTTTTCAAACCGAGTAAGTTATAACAGTCAACGTGTTTTACAGGCAATGAATATTTTTGGAGTAGCACTCATTGAAATATACTGAAACTAGAACATTTGCAGGCACCGGTTTGCTGTAGAGAAAAATGTGCCCTCACGATGAAATAATCTGAACCAATATAAATAGGCAACAGAATTTTTTTACCCCATGAATATTTTATGTTTGTAGTCTTTTAGAATCTGTTAAAAGCGTTCAATACCCTCTTCTAATTTACCAAGGTTTGGAAGAAAAGTTTGGTTATTTTCATAATGCCTTACAAGTTCCATATTTTGAAGCAATGTTTACTTATCAATCAACCATTGTTCAAACAGGAACTATGTTTAACGTCCCCCATAATGTTGAAGTATTGATGGAAATGGGTCCGGAAGTTGGTGGTAGCGAACAAGCTCAACAAAGTCTTAGGAATAGAAATAATAACAATAATGGGAATCCAGGTAAGCGGGGTTTTCACTAATTACCCATCAATTACCAACGCTGAGTTTTATTAACTTCACACATTAAGTTATTAATAAAAAGCATTCCAATTACGTTGTTACAGGTGGAATTAATGCAGGTATATTTCCATGGGGAGTTTCACCACCTCCTGAATTTATGCGCAGTCTAATGCAAGCAGTCGTAGGTCAAATGGCGAGAGGTGTTGCAACAGCTACAACCGTAAATGCAGCTACTCCACCAACAGGGGAATCAGCCTCAAATGCTGACGGAACGTCAACCACTGTTCCACCTGCTACAGTCGAAGGTTCTAATTCAAACCCTGCACAAAGCACGCAAGCAAGGTATGTCACCAATATTATGCTGAGTATACTTTGTGGCCGATTATTAATGCTCATACTGGTAATTTAAAAAATTTCAATCCGTATTAAATGTTTAATCAATGTCTTACCAATCTAGAGATGTAATGTCCCCAAGGTTTCTCGTGTGATGTTAAAAAGTGGAAAGTATAACAAGTCGTTCTGTGTAAAACGTATTGGTATTTTTGATTCCAATAGAAATTGATATTTCACTATACTTCATCTGCCTTTGGAATAGCTTCATGGTGGCCTCATTAAGTATGGGTGGATTCAGAGGGTGTCTTAGCAGAGCCCAAATATTGTTAAAACTTGTTCGTTATTCAGTGTGAGCAAAGAATGAATATTTACTAATTTAATTCATGTAAATTCTGCAGATTTAACATATTCAAATTCGAATTTACTCTGCTTTCAAGGACTTCATGATGGTTATTCATAGACAGTTGAAATCTAACAATACTGGCAATGTTGTGAAATGGAATGGGTTTCAACATTTCACGCAATCTTTACTCAGGCTAATGCTGTGTCCGTATATTTGTAGCCCAAGATTTGAATGTTGAATATAATGTTATAGGGGGAACACTGGTACCCATCCAACAACATCAACGCAAACCCGAAGCACTCCACGTCCCCATGTTTTCCACTCCAATACCCACCAATTTGGATTGGGCATGCGGCAAGGACGTAGCTTTGATCCATTGCTACCTTGCAATTCGCATCACGTGCGACGGAATCTTCCAACTGCTGCTCGTCCCAATGCTACTGCTGGTCAAAGGCAGCAAGCCAATCAGACTTTGGCTGCTACAAGTCAAAGTCAAAATGGTAATTATCAAATCAGCAGGGTGCCTACTACTCCTTGAATATCCTTAAATCTTGGAATACAAAAATTGTCCCTCGAGTCCTGATAAGATCCTGGAATAATTTGATTGAGCTTGGAAACTTTGACACACTGAAAACTTTGGCAGTGTTGATTGAAAAATGCGATATTTCATTCGTAATATACGGTCTTCTTATGCAAAGTATAATTTCCCACGCCTCCAGAGCATGCACGTAATATCTACAGATTTGTAAGTTTTATTGGAATTGAAACTTGTGTAGCAATTATCTTTAGTTAGCTGGTTAGCTTCCAGCAACTCTTTCAATTGTCAAGATTCTTTGAGTTTTTGCAACTAAAGGATGAGTGAAGAAGGTGAAGGAGAAATCTATTTTTAAACATTTTCTTGGCAATCTCATAGAATGCTTTTTCCGAATGCTGCTGACATTAAAAGATACGTCAATCGTTTATTTTAGAACACTAACAACTTTGAAATACTCAATCAGACATATTTATTTACTTAAATTGAACTTAGATAAACTCAATAATACAAACATGCTTCAACATATTATTTCACTTACTACATCTTTTTAAAATTTAGAGTATCTACTGCCTGCAAAAGCCTGGAAAACTTAGGATTCTCAAAGAATTTTCTTATAAGTGAACAAATTTTCTATGATACTCTTTAAATGACCAACTTTGCGCTCTAAAAAATCATGATATTGAAAATTTCAGTGCGAGCATATATACCAAACATAAATGCTAAAAGTTTTAACAAAAGATAATTAGAAGAGTATGATTAGTATTATTTCAGTAGGCTGTGACTGAGGAATTATACTTTCGATACACCTGGAAAATTAGGAAAATCATCTGGAAAAATCTGGAATCAGTCCGAAATTTTGGTCCTAGGTTTTAGCATATACTCTGTCTAATAAACATTAACAACTAAAAAATGCTGGAAACATAATTCTTCAATTGAAATCCATGACCTGGGATACAATTAGTGGGATACTGATATGAACACGACATAGTAAATTTTGTGTCAACTACATAACAACCTCATAGGGGTTACTATTTGTAATTCTTCGCATTCTACATCTTTTTTGTAACTTTGATCTAAATAATAATTTCATGTTTCAGCGCCTTGGTCCGCATCTGTGAATACCACTACACCTACACTAGAAACTAGCAGTACTGATACTAGAAATGCGACACCTGCACCACAATCACAAGCTAACAACATGCTGCTTGGTAATCTTTTGACTCGACTTTTCAGTGGAGCAGGTGGTCAATCTGGACAAATTCAAACAGGTAGGAATAGCTACACTGTGCAGTCAAAGTGTTTAAAAATTTGATGACATTCAAAACATTTCAGATATATTCAGAATTGGGAGATTGAATACTATTAATGATATCTGAACATTACATCCGGACTATTCTTGCTGCTTTAAGTTTGATTTCAATTATCCTTGAATTGATATACATTACAGGACCAGGGGGATGGATGCAACTGTTTACTGAAGAAATTCCAAATGTCCAGGGTTTGCTGGCCAACAGGTAAGAAATACTTTTATCATACTCGTAAGTGCAATGTTCAACTGATGAGAGTAAAGTTTGAACGCTCACTCTTGTATTAACAGCTCCAATCAAGCCGGAAGTGGGATGACGTTGATGGATTTACTAGAGAATACTCCTGGCCTTGGTGTATCCACAAATATTGGGATTATCGGACCGTTGAGAACGGACCGAGCACCTCAGGGAGAAGATCTACTCTTTGAACTTGTTGTAACACTGGTACAGTTTTTTTCATCATAGCTATAATGACCACATGACTTGCTATTCTGTGAATTAAATACCATTTTTGGTGAGCGTTGGTTTTTATACCCAGCAGTATCATATACACTATAGCTCGTGATCGGCAAAAAATACTTCATATTTCCCAAGCGGGTAAAAACGAGTGTCATGAAAAATAATACCGTTTCGAATCAGAGTAATATTTTTTTTTAACATCAATTTTTGCTGGACAAAAATTCTCCCAAAGTATGGGATTTTCAGCTCATATTTAAGATGTGCCTCATATCACGTGACTTTCTTCAATTTAAATAACATGTAAAAAAAACATACCCATTCTAGTTTATTCGCGGGATTTTCCGAAATAATCTTGAGTATAGTCTTATATGGATATAATCGTGTGAATAGTTAAATTGTTTTAAAAAATACTTAATAGCTTCGTTTACTTCACAGTAATAAAATAGTAACAAGCATGTTAATATTTATATTCAAATAAAGTTCATCCTAAAAGTACTACACGATTATTTTCGAAAATTCCGAGAGAAAACTAGGATGAGTATATACTTTTTTTACGTGTTATTTAAATGGAAAAAAATTATATCGTACGAAGCACCTCTTAGACTTGAACTAAAGATTCTATCTTTTAAGAGAATTTTTAATTTGGAAAAAGTAACGTTTACACGTTGTTCCAGGTAGGAAAAAAAAAAAAATATTAATATTGCTCTAATCCGATACACTTTAACATAAAACACATGATAAGAATTACATAGGATTCCTATCTATTGTCACCAAGTCTATTGTAGACATTCAATCAATTTGAATTAATGTGATAAATGACTCACTAATTAAAGGTTCAGAACATAACACTAGAAGGATGGGAAGCTCTGCGAACAGGTCACTGGGAGCCTTTGGCCGGTGTTAGGCGTCCTGTACGCGAATTTTTCCAAAACTTCTTTGGATCAACTTCCTTATCAGGATCTGAGGAACGAGTTGTTGATCGTCTGATTATCGAGCTGCAGCCAACTCTAAACCAATTACTTATAGAGGATACAAATGCGAGAGATGGGCCCGAAATGAGAGTAGACATCCCAGCAACGATTGAAAGTCTGCTAAGACGACATTTCTTGAATATACTGCGTCTGTTATTTGAAAACGGTAATGAAGAAGATTGAAATTTGATTATTAAACTTGAGCGAACCTCAGTATCGTAATGTATTCAAATTGGTGTTAAAATTTCAGATGTTGACGATACCCGGTTTGCGCAAGGACTTATGGCGAGTATAAAGACTTTGCAAACAGAAGCGTGTTCTGTTCTTCAATATTCTTTCCGCGGAAGACAGCTTCGTATAGAAACGGTTACCCAACGTGTTATTGTTAGTATATTATGGTTTATCCCACATTCCATAGAGCCTTCTCCATGTCCGGAAATGTCGAGCATCATTTTATTTCACAAATTCAATATTAATCCTATAGCATTCATTCTCTTCCCATTTGTAGACAAGACTGACTGAGGGCGTTGAACCTTCTATACGTCAGTGGATTGTTAATAGCTGCGTTTTACATGTTTGTTCATACTTGGCTCGTATGACCCAACTACCTGACAATGAAGTGGTGCCTCTGCTCGTGCTTAGGAACACACCTGGACCTATTCCTACACCCGCACCAGTAGTTCAGCAACGCACAGTTCCGCCAACTCAGCCAGAGCCAGAGGTGAATAAAAAGTGAAATTAACTAGTCATGAATACTATAATTCGATTTCAGAGTGGTTATGAACCTGAGATACTATGTAAATTTGGTGACAGAGCTATTTCTAAAGTGAAAACTTGTGACGTAGGTGCGACCTAATTGTCGAATTCTATATAAAAACCGTTTATGTTGTGATACATTTGAAATTCGAAATTCAAGATCTAATCAAATACCATTATCTTAGCCAATGGAAACTGACCCGGTAGAGGAGAGAGTTGAAGCAGAATCTCTGGGTGCAGAAGGGGATGAAACATTCCCTGGTCATGAAGCAGTACCTCCTGTAAGTAAAGTATTTGATGGAGTAAAATGAAAAAAGTATGAAATGAGCCGATCTAATAATTCTGTAAATTTTCTTTTATCTGTGTATGATCCTGCCCCAAAATTTCAATTTCTGTGCAATATTGCTACCTTATAGTGTGTACTAAGATATACAAACCCCACAAGTTTCACACCTTCAGCAGATACGGTTTAGAAGAAATGTAGATAAATTTTTTAAGTTTGAACTTACTGATTTTCATATTTGAACTTTTCATTGGGGGGGGGGGTACAGCTTGGACAGTTTAAAATTATACCTATTTTTAGAATTTTGTTTTTCAAGAAAACAAAAACACTTAAAGCAATTTGAGTTCGAGGGTTTTATTATTTATAGTTTTAAAAACATTTCAGAATTTTTCATTGAAATTAATAACAAAATGGTGACATGGTGCATATGGCTGGTCCAAGCTGCACCCCCCCCCCCCCTCCCCCCACGTATTCTCGTAGCGGCGAAAAAAATATGATTCAAAGTGTTATCGATATGGACAAATTTGATCTTGCCAACCAAAGAATCCGTTTTGGGGCATATCCTGAAAAAGCGTTTGAAAAAAACATTTTCCCCAATGTTTCCCAACTTTTATCTCGTGTTTGATATTTTCATTCTAAATCTTACAATAATTTTGCATTGATAACTCCAATTTTTCAAGAATGCTGGAAATGGAATAAAGTGAGAGCTATGATTGTTGACCCAAGATACGATCAATTATTGTAAAAAACTGCATGCTTTCAGGTAAAAATGACACATTCGAAAAATAAAAGTAGGGAACATCGGAAAAATGCGTTTTTTTAAAAGGTTCTTCAGGAAATGGGCTATAACTGATTCTATGGTCGATAAGATCAGACTTCACCATCAAAAATACCTTGATCGTATTTTTTTCCCTGTGATATCACTACCAATAGAAATTCAAGTGAGAAAGTCAATCTCTTAATGCTAAATAAAAGAGCTATGTCCGATCGAAGTCGAAGTCTCGAAATCTCATGAAATCGCGATGCATTCTTGACATTATTCACGTGCCGATGGGACGGGTAGGTTAATTGATATTCCATTCTGGACTTGGCTGTCACTGCGTGACAGTTTATACAAGGGAGGAAAAAAATTAATATCATCAACAATTTTCTACAAGGGAACGTAGAAATTAATAACATTGACAATCAAAATAAGTACATTAAAATTGGTAGAAGAAAAATGCCATTTATACCCGATAATAATGACATTGAGAAGAACTGTTTGAATAATGACATTGAGAGTTAATCTACGTGGATTGCAGTCTATCATACGTGGTTCTTTTCACCAAGGCGATACGAGATTTTCAGAACTTGGTAGAGGGATGCAATGCACAGCTGTGACACTAATGATGTTAAAAAGTGGATGTGTTTCTCCGAAACCATAAGAACTATAGGTTTGAAACTTTCGGGGTTTTTGTATCTTAGTACACACTACAAGATATCAACATTTTTTAAAGTATAAATATTTGCCCTGGGCCGTTTCCAAATGCTTAATTTGCGGATTTTTACATAAGCTATCAAATTATTCGTAGGATTGGGTTCCGATCATTGCACGTGACGGAATAAGACAGCGTCGTCAATTGCAAGTTCAAATGCAAAGCCAGGGGATGGCAGGAAGCGGTGTAGGTGGGTTTAGTGATGCTTATCTAGGCGGGATGCCCAGTAAACGGCGCAAGCTAATTGAGCAACAGAAACCAAGGATACTTTTAAGTCCTACTCCAAATCACTCTGTTGTATCGATATCAATGGAGCGTCTGGTAAGGGACAGCGTAGTACGAGCAGGAATTGAGGAAGTTGATGGTGCAGCAGCTGCTGTGGCGACGGATGCTGGTGTTCGACGAGCGTTTGGACAGGCAATAAGAGGCTGTTTGCATCAACATCCTCAAAGACAAACAACGCCAGATTTTCCGGACCCTCTGCGATTCCCAAATGCGACGAAATATTTTGCGAAACACGATGAAACTACAGAAAAATAAACTTACGCACATTAAGATTTATAAGTTAACATATTATAAGTGTAACCGCTATAATTATTATTACTATCATTACCACCAACACATTGTTACTCTTATCATTGAATTGCTACTAATATTGCCCACCATCATAAATGATGATTATTGTGTTATTTGTAGTACAATCTAAATCATATTACTTTTGTTACAATATGTAATAATTATTAATATCATTGCATACAATAATAATTAATATTGAATTGTGATTATCTTTTTGGCATTAATGTACACTTTTGAGCCAATCCTGAAAGGTGTGTTTATCATGCAGGTAGTATCTTACACACTGCATTTACTTCCGTTGTGTCAACAGAGTTCAAGCCATTTCAACAGTATGGGCATACTATAGAACAAAAATAAACTAACACTAACAGTAGTAGCTTAGACCGCTGTAAGCATCGTTCCCAGTAGATACCTCTACACCACGCGATCATCGGAACGCAATCTAAAGTCTTGAATAGTTGTAAATGTTTAAATTCCCTAAAAAAATTGTACATTTGTACCACATTTGGCGTTAAAAGCGGATCGCAATTTACTGGGAACTGACCACTTTGGTCATGACATATGGTGGCCAAAAAAGAAACCAGTTTCAGTGTGCATCTGGATAAATTATAAAGATGTGACATTCATTAAATGAAATAAAACGGTGAATTAAATTTTTTTTTAACAAATCAGCAGTGATTGTAAATAAACTGATAAATTTTTTGTTTCAAACAGTCAACCATGTTTTTTTAGCACCGCCCCTATGTCAGTTCCCAATTGTATGAACTTGGGCTTAATTAAGGGAGTGCCCTGGTCGATTTCGACGTTGACGTACATATTTTTAAATATTAAAGTACACGTATCTCAAACGCGAAAAAAGGCTTAACAGCCCCATTATATACAAAATTCTGAACAAAGCACTCCCAAGATATTTTCCTTTGAGGCAGAAATAAAAATTTATTAAAGTGTTTTTGTTTAAAATTGCGTATAGAATGGGCCTGTTAAGCTCTTTTCGCGTTTGAGATACGTGGACTTAAATATTTGAAAATATATACGTCGACATCGAAATCGACCAGGACACACACCCTCAAGCTTGATTTAAGTTCACGTGACTTTGTAAAGTCAAAAATCCCCTCCTAAAAAAAGACATGTCACTTGGAATCTTGAAATCACTCACAAAATATCTTTGGCTTGGAGCGAGTTGAAGTCGCTTTTCTGTGGATATGATCTGTCGGATTTTTTTCATATATGTATCTAATATCAAATTCAATCAACGAAAGAAAGTCTATGCAAAAGAAGTTTCGTTACTTTTTCGTAGAAGCTAATGGGTGTATAAATGTGTCCAAAACAGCATGGGACCATTTTACTACTATAACATCAATTTCTGGTTTTATGTTTTTTTATTTTATAAAATGTTAACAGATTATAAACCAGGAGAAGCCTTCTTTATAAATCACATTATATTACATTGTAAAGGTGTGTATCCTTTTTACATTCGAAAGGAGATAATTTGCAATAACAATAAATGCATCCTAAGGTCAAATAAGAAAATAGCACCTTATGTGTCAAGGGCGGAAAAGAAACGATCGACGCGAGTGCGATTTTCTAGAAACCGAGGTGCGCGGAGGATCACCGAGACTCAGCTGAAAATCGCACGATCAGCGTCAATCGCTTTCCGCCCATGGTGCACATGTCGACCCCTCGCCCTTGGTAAGTACCATATGTTTCGTAAAACATGTACAGATTTTGCGTTTTTTTCTTGCCCAAAGTCCGGGATTAAATCAAATTGATCGATAAATTGAAATATGTTGTATATAATCAGGAAATTAATACTATATATATATATATATATATATATATATATATATATATAATATATATTTTCGAATTATTTATAGTATATTATTAATTAGTATAAAAGTTCGGAAGTAACTTTTCGGTCCGCTGTTGATTATTATTACCCGCCAGTCGTAAAAGGGCTACGTTCATCCTAGATTTTAGGTAAAAAAAAAAAACGCGAAAACCGTGCATGTGTTACAAAAACTGTATTTGAAGCTTACATGTTCGTATGCATTGTTCTTTGATTCAATGAACGAAAAATAGTGGAAAAGGAAAAACGTGAGCGTTCATGCTAGGCCAAACAAAATTGTCGTGAAATCGACATCTCAACAGTGAGGCTGCATGCTATAATAATAGCGTTGTTTTCTGACTGAACTTGCACTGAGTGTGATTTTTGGATTTTCCTAGGAATTCTAGGATGTTGTTTTTACTATTGATTGAAAACTGGGAAAATCGGACTCAGAGTGCCGTCCCACGTGAACGACAGTTCGACAGATTACGGAACAACTGAACGAAATATCTAATAGTTATTTTGAGAATTCCGTTCTATAAACTATTTTGTCTCATGTTCCATGCTATGTATATGCATGCACTATAATAGTTCAGTGCTCCTATGTGGCAAATTTTGAACAAAATCACGGAATAGAATGAATGCAAACGATATCCCTGGTTAAGAGGGGCCAAATGCCTTTGTTTCGGGATTTAACCGAAATTGTACAGGAGCATAGCATTCAATTAGTATAGGGCCATTATGCCCAAACGTAGAATTAGTGTAAAATGTAAAATCAATTACTATAAGAGTTACTATGCCCAAACTTAGAGCATTTTTGATACAAGTTTTCGATTGATACGTTGTAATTCTGCCATATTCAATTAACGAAGGGTATCTCTGCCCAAGGTACATTCCTTCGAGTACAATTTCGGTTCGACACTTTAAAGTCGTATTATTGTCGAATTTTAATCCAATTTTGAATCTGAAATAAACATCAAAGTTGAAATCGAAATTCAAATCCTTCATTAATTTCAAAACCTGAAATGTCGAGTCTAACTCTTAATTTGTCCGGAATTGACTATTAGGACGCCACAGTAACATTGGAATACGCCTAGCGGCATCACATCAGACTTTCGAATCAGTAAACAATCCTCGCCAATCTCTGCTTCCCGATCGTAAATTGTAAATGCGTGCTTACCGTCTTTTCGATGGCATCTGTTCTGAAACAAATTTCCGTTCACGTTGTTTCGAGCGTTACATAAAATAGCTATTAATTTCTCAAGTCGAGTAGCAAATTCACGGTAAATAACCTGTGGTTACCTATATCTGTATTGAACAAAAGTCATTACAAAAAAAAAAATGGGCACATCATAAGGAATGACGTGGATACAAGATAGATTAGGTTAGGGTTGGATTGATAGGTGGCACCCGTGTGGCAATAGTTTAAAATTTGCGTGGGGATAGTTATTAAATTTATTTATTGCAAAGATGTTTGAAATCACGGACACACAAAGTGAGTATTATGATACGGACATGTCTGTTGTTTGAAATTTCTTGAAATTTGTTCATTCGCCTCGCCCCTGCTGGACAAATGTTTTTAGAGACTCGTTTACCCGATATGTAATTGACAGATTGAGAGCGAATGGTTTTCTTTCCAGAAATCGGAGTAGGTCTAGCCGGATTTGGGATAACGTTCCTCTTCCTCGGCGTGTTGCTCCTCTTCGACAAGGGTCTTCTGGCCATTGGAAACGTGAGTTGGAATCTTCCAAATAATGAGCTTGTAGGTTACGAAATGCTGACTTGACGATGACAGTGCTTATTAACAGTAGATAACTCTGATCTCGCAATTTGTAAACGTACGGTATCAAACTTTTTTTTCCAAAACCCACACCTGATCATTCAATTATCCATTCAATTAGTGGGTGATTTTACAAATTGCAATTGCTCATGTGTTTGACGTTCAAACTTTTATTTGAACGAAAATTTCAATGAGCCAAAAGTATGTCAAACTAATTGTTTCACACCACTTTTTTACTATGTACGACACTTAGAAAAAAAATGTAATTTCTGGATTGATCAAAACTGCAATCTTATTTTGAAATGAAGTTGACTCTAGTTGAAGTTGATGTAGCAAACATGAATCAACAAACTGTCACCGCAAGTTGGCAATGAAGATAAATTATAAAATTCAAATCTTAAATAACTCTTCTTTGTCATCTTCTTGGAGCAGCCCGGCTAAACTGCGTGAACTCATGTGGAGCTATTTTATTTCATGAAATTTGACCTAATTTGGGTTTGTTCTGATGACTCCGTTGTGCAAATAACTCAACAAAACAGGATTTCCATTCTCAAATTTACAGCGATTGCGCTATAGTAATGTAGAATAGCGGTATGAGTGAGTAGAGGAGCAAGTGAGAGAGATGAGTGAGAATAAAGAACAGATTGCTCGAGGGATAAAAAAGACAGAGAAAGTAGTGACCAATGAATTTTTTGTCAGGTAGTAGCACTAATGCTCACTAAAATGTCATAGTTATAGATTCGTTTGAACATTATTATTCTTACAATAAAATATATACTTGTGAGAATGTGACTGAAACACGTGCGTTTTAAATAGGAAAATCATTTCTGTCGGGGAGTGGGTTAGAGTTAAAAAAAAAATCTAAAAATTTCGGGAATTGTTGTCAACATCCTAAATAAGGACCACCCTAGTATATATATAGGGCATTCCACGTCAAACCGACCTGAATCTGAAACTTGATCTCTCCGATTTGACTCATGATTATTGATATGGTTGTTTTGACTCTTGAAAGCACTAATTATTGTACAGATTTTTCGATATATTGGAATTAGCTACAATTTTGAAAACGAACATATTGATTGCCACAATTTAAAAATCTGAAACAATCCTGAAAAATCATGTATCACATGTAAAAAGTTTTTAGCTTTGAGCCACAGTGGCCCGCCATTTCCTTCTAATTTTTTTTTGAGCGTTTATCAAACGAAACACAAAAAAAAAATTAAAACAAAGAGTCAGTTTACGATGGGTAGCTGCTCACACATTTTTATACGTACACCAGATTTTCGAGAATTTTTTCAAAACTTCCCCTTTTCCGAAATTTGAAACAAATTACTTCCAAAAAAAAATTCCCAGAATTAGGAGAAAGAGTCAGTCCATCATGGGCTGATGCTTGAACATTTGTACATGTAACACTAGATTTTTAACAACTTTATCCAAATTTTTAAATTGTGGCGATCAATATGGTCGTTTGCAAAATTGTAACTAATTCCAGTGGGACGAAAAATTTTGAAAAAATATTTATGGTTGAAAGAGTCAGAACAGTCATATATAAAGATCAAGAGAGAAAAATCAAATTTCAGATCCAGGTCGATTAGACTTGGAATGCCCCATTAACAAAACGTGCTTGTAGGTCAGAGCTTGGGTGTGGTTCATGAGTACTTGAGAAAATGTAAGGGTCAGTGTATTGAGACAAGAGTAAAATGCGTTGGATATGAATAGAGTAATTCGGTTTGATCTCTTTATATTGTAAATTGCGTTGTTTCACAGTCATCTAATTTGTTCTTCCTCATGATCCTACAGTAACATGACGATTTATAATCGGGTTTTGTTTATTCTTTGGATTTACAGCTCCTGTTCATTTCTGGTCTCGGATGTGTCATCGGACCTCTCAGAACTCTGAACTTCTTCTTTCAGCGACACAAATTAAAAGGCAGTGCTGCATTTTTAGGTGGTATTTTTGTTGTACTCCTGGGCTGGCCCTTGGTTGGCATGATCATTGAAACCTATGGTTTTGTTATTCTGTTTAGGTGAGTATAAAATTATTTTTAACATTAAAATTCACTCAAGTTAGGTGACTGTCTTGAGAGAAAGCGAGAATCCAGAAATAATTGTATGCCTTTCTGATTTTCCAAAAGAGACTTATGTCATTTTGCGTCGATATCTGACATAAATTATTTTTTCCCTGACCCGACCTAATGAATGAACACATTTGAAATTTATAGTACTTTTATTGCTGACGCAATTTATATTTGGAATGTAATATCTGAAAATCAATATGCATAATAATGACTAATTACATAAACAAGCGTTTTCCAGTCACGTATGATGTTTACTACAACAATATTTCACAATTCCAATTCAGCCGATAAATTTACTCTGACCGGTAATAACGAAATATCTAAACATTTCCCTAATTCCTAAATTTTGTCTAGTCTGTAGTTACAATGAGACATGAATCTGATTATGGAGAACTGATTTTGGTTCATTATTATTATTATTATTATTATTCCAGTGGATTTTTGCCAGTGGCAATAAACTTCCTTCGAAGAGTACCAATCCTTGGGACATTTTTGAATATGCCAGGAATAAGCAGAGTGCTAGACATGCTGGCTGGTGACACAAACAGAACTACAGTATGACCTTTTCAAGGTTACTTAAAATAATTTCGCTCAACCACACTGTAAATATATATTACACCATAATTTCGTTTTCCATCGACACCATTCTCTCTTATCTTTTCTTTGTCATTCCATCTTTTCTACAGATGAATAATACTGATTTGTCAAATGCGATTAATCTACGTAATGTAACATAGTCAACATAAGCTGATGGCGAGCTTGATATTGAGCAGAAACCTAAACTGTCAACCATTCTTGAAAAAAAAACTCACAAAATAGTAGTTTGTATAATTTGACACATTCCTGCTTTACTAGCAACTAACCAAAGAAGGAAAGTGAGAATAATCAAAACAAATTCTGTAACGATTTGCAAAATCAAAAACGATCGCTTCTTAGTAGTTTCACATCAGAATGGAACCACCCATGGTTTTATGGATAAATCGGGTTTCGCTTCCTTGTAAATTACAAATTACTACCCATCACTCATAACTCATTAGTAAAACTAAGTATCAACGTGTACTATAATTTCGAATTGTGGATTTGATCACCTCGGATAGTTCCAGTTATAAGATTTTATTTGACGTTGTAATTTAATTATCAAAATAGCAGTTTAATTTATTTCGGGTATTTACATTAGTGAAGGTATATCATCTTCTAATGATTGCTGTGTATCTGAATCGATTGATATGAGCTTACTGAACATTCGTTTCTTTAAATGATATTGAAACTTATTTGTCTAAGAATTTCACACAAAAAAAACATTGTAATAATCAGAGTTTGTGTTTATTAGGATGGTCCTTAATAGGATTGTCTTTGAATTTTTATGCACCCAGGAGCTTAAACTCTTTCAAATCAAATAGTTAAAAATGCCCTGAAAATTTGAACTCCCTATATCAACTCTAATTGTAAGGTAGTTTGCTTTGTGATCGAAGTATCTTATGGAAATAATATGGGAAAAACTTTTCTTCCCAGTATATAGTTTATTGTAAGAGTAATAATGTTCGAAAAAATCTGTAACTGCGAGATTTTAGTGGGCATTAGTGCTACTATCTGAAACAAAATACACATCATTACACAGAGCGGTGACAGTTTTGTTCAAATAAAATGCCTCACTTTTCCCTGACGTTTCCCGTCAAAAAATGTACAATTTCCTGCCTTCTTCGCACGAAACTTGGGTAATGTTGGGCAACTTTTATCATCAAAAGCTCCAGAAGTTATGCACCTTGAATAAATAAATTTGGATCTAAAAAATAAATAGTATTGCTTCGTTTCACCCAAACAATTAGAAATTGAAGCTTTGCTTAGCTGAATTTACGAAGCATAATCGAAGTTTTTAAACGATTGATAAAGATAGTACATTTTCTCGTATGGCCCATCATAATTCCCTGACTTTTCCCAATAGAGGAAATTCCCTTCTCAGTTTTCCCGGTCTGTCGCCGCCCTTTCATACCAGGTTATTTAGACGAATTGCACTTCTTCGAAATAAAAAAAATTGAGATTTCAGGTAGTAGCACTAATGACCACTAAAGCCTCGCAGTTACAGATTTTTTGGAATATTATTACACTTATAATAAAATATATACTGAGAAAAAAAGTTTTCCCATGTTATTTCCATAAGATACTTCAATCACAAAGCGGACTATTCTACAGTGAGAGTTGACATAGAGAGCTCAAATTTACAGGGAATTTTATTCTATTTATTTGAAAGCGTTCAAGCCCCTGGGAGCATAAAAATTCAAAAACAATCCCATTAAGGACCACCCTAGTGTTAATACAATACACGTAAAATTAAATTAGTACATTGAGGTAAAAATCATGTAGCAAGTATATACAGTTCGCTGGCACGGAAATGAAATGTGTCATTCTTTTAAAACGCGAGTTGAATACCATAAAATGCCACCTGCATGTGTGCATTGAAAATAAACGAGATTTTCCATTCAGTTCACATCATTTCTATTTTAAATCTCGTTGGCAACTACAGGTTCAATCCATTTGCTACAATGATAATTAATTTACCTCGCCAAGCTTGAAAATAAATTAGCAAAAATGTACGCTACTATACTATTTTTAAATCCATTCATCAGGTAACAATTGCCTTCATTATTATTAATGTAATTGTTTCAGGAATTGTAAGATTATTAAAAACAATCCTAATAATCTTCCAGTGTTCGCGCATACATAACAATGTATTGACGTTTTGGAAAAATGTATATTGTGGACAAAACATAATTAGTTTATTCTCTCTGAGACCTCTCACGATTCGCGTCCTCTGGCTAATGTTAATCTTGTGTATGTGCTAAAGAATTATCTACAGAACCAGTAAGTATTACCCCAAAATATTAATTACAACATTTATTTTGCCTGTATTGCATAACCACGTTCAGATACAACTGAATATAAGGTCTTGAGGCTTCCGCAGTTGGATTCTGAATAAGACTTGGCATTTGAGATGCCGCCGCGTTTAGAAATGGTTAAACTGCAATGCTTATGCAACGTCGGCAACAAACCGTTTCCAAACGTGGCTCCATCCCGGAAGCCCAGTCTTATTCACAACTGAATACATCAATTTTTGTAAAATAAATATGGCAAATGACAATTCAGTGAACACTGTCGTACAATGATGTCGAGGTTGCGGAAAGAAGTGAGTGAGAACGTTGGTGAAACATCTATAGCGGATTTAAAACAGCAGCAGTGTATAACGGACAGAACAAAACGGGTATTGGCTGTGGCAGACAAAACTTTGACTGAAAATTGGCTAGTTCCAATCGAAACCCCTGTAAAGTTGCAAGCAAAGACTTTCTTGGTGGAAAAAAACCTGTAACTTGCCTAACACAGCGAATCACCAGCACAAAGTGGCAGAATTCAGGATACAAACGAGAATATGAATCCAAAGAGATATCCTAAAATGAAAGAAACATTGAGCATATCGTTTTTGAATAAACAGGAACAGAGTTTGTCGCTCAGCGTTTTTCCCTATCGGCACAGTGAAGCCTGGGAGCAGTTCGATGCTGGACAACTTTACACCGCACAGGTCTTCAAAATGCTAAAAAAATCGCCGCTTAACATCGATTTACCCAAATCGCACTCTCACTCGCTTTTACGGTTCTCCTAGACGTCGGGTAAGCTGCCGATAACTGTGTCGAGTCACCCGCGACTTCGGACAAGTCGAGTGTTTCTATAGACCAAAGCATTCAAGGAACAGAGACTACTACTGTGCTGGTGGATTGTAACAATCCGTTTATCGCGCTGATGGATTTCGAAAAGGAACCCAGCGAGACGCCAAGGAATCTGGGTTTAAGCAAACCTCTCCAAATTTCGTCTCTAGAGTGGCATTAGCGCTAAAAAAGTTATCACGAGTCTTAGCCGGAAATACAAAAAAAATTGTCCTTATATCGTGTTTGGAATCAAACATATATTTCATCATGTGAGCTATTACTAGCGATGCAGAAGCAATTATATTAGTACCAATTATCAGATTCTCCATATCTTTATTCGTCTAAGCGACAGATCAAATCGAATTTGACTACACTTCGCCTCGCGAAAACTCAAAACCCGGTCTTCGATTTATCTGAAAACTATGCACAAACAATCTAGAAAATTAATAGAATAATTGGGAGAAATAATGAATAATTCAAAACTAATCCCATTTTGTTGGAATAACCATCGGTTTGTTCCAACATGTGTGAATTTAGCGCCATTATACTGGGCCTCAAGTAATCGAACCGTTTTTTTGGATTTTCTCAATAACCGTGTGAGAGGGAATAATAAAAAATACAGAGCAATTTGCGAACAATTTTTTGGCGTAAAAATTTTTAAAACATTACAAGGTTGCATGCCGACTTTGCGTACCATGACTTTTCATGAATGCTAAACTGTAGGCATACTCATTGGGATACTAACCCAATACTCACGCAGCCTAGTGAGATTGTGTTCTGTCTTTCTCGCTCTGCGTCATGACTGACTTACGCACTCCCGCTAGGTCGCGCGAGTATTGGGTTGGTATCCCATCAGTGAGAATCCCTACAGTTTACTATACACGAAAAGTCACAGCAGGTTTTTCTTCACATCTACCGTTGCGTATCTTACGCTGTATTTTAACCTAACCGTTGAGAACACAGAGATACATAAAATAGAGCGTAAGCAAGAGCGTAAGCTTCTCGTGAACGGATTTGAATCGCCTCTCTAAAGGACAGAAGATAATAATTCTCCCACCCTCTCTGTCGCTCTACCCAAGGAGGGAGGGGGGGGGAAACAGCCAAGCAGGCGCGTGCAGCTACTCCATGGGAAGAGCTACAGAGATCGCGGGAGGGGGGGATATTATCGTTCGTTCTTCGGAGAACTGAATTTACTCTTTTCTGGGCGCCGGGCAGCGTCAGTCGTTTCCGAGCAATTGGAGCGAGATGACGTGTGCGTGTGTTCTCGTTACCGGTTCACCGTTCAGACCGCGTTCTTCAGGCTGCGTCACGACGTTCGATCAGTGCATTTCCACCATACTCATCTGCAAAAAAAATACACGAGGAGCCGCGTGTAGCCTGAAGAAAAACCGAGTTATTAAAATAAAAACATCCTGCGAACGTTGAAGGTGAATTTCGTGTCCCAAGTTTTTATTGTTTTGTGTAACTTCAGACTTCAGTGATGTGTATTTTTGTCTCTGTGCGTCGAGTGTCAATATAATTATTTTTTTGGCTCACTTTCTGCGAATTCGCAGATGCATTGTTAGCAAGTTTATTCAGTCGAATCAAACAGACAGCTACGGCGCAAAAAGTGAGTCTAGAATCGAGTGTTATTGCGGTGTGGATTTGTGGATAAGAGATTAGTGAAGATCGGAATTATGTGAAAAGTGCGTCGCTTCACCAATGCACCTGAGATGATACAAGAACTACTACGTGTAAAAGTGTGGAGCAGCCCATATTCCAGGTAGCAATACTTATTTTAATTATTGATTGATAATTCACGGTGGTCATTTAAAGCTGAATTCTTGTTCTTGCATAATATCGAATGCATAAATATGAAACAAGACATCAGTAATAATTTATTTGAAAACTGAAACACCAAATTGCTAAATTAATTCAAGTGTTTTGTTTTGTTTTTCACAGACTTAAGCAGAGACTTCCGAGTGACTTCTCCATTTCTCGGCAACGTTGGTGAGTTTGCATGTGTTAGGTTATAGGTATTTCCGTGGGATTCCTCTGTCACGTGGCGTGGCGGTAACAATTGTTACATAAATCTTCGATTTTTTAGCTGCATGAATAGGCTCATTCACGATCGCAACGTGCTTGACTTTCAGTCGAACCATTTTTTTTTCGTAATGCAATTTACCATACCTTACTCAAAGTTAGACGTTTTACGCGTTGCTAAAAGTGGAATGAGCATCGCGACAGATAACCATCGCTTGCTCGGCACTCGCGAGATCGAATTGTGTTTTGCAACTGATGTAATAATCTACGTTTGAATTTACCGATGATGCCGATAAAGTGGTGGGTTCACCTGAGGTTTGAAAATATTTAATTATTCACGATATTGTGAAATTGATGAAATTCCAAAGTCTGGCATAACGTAACCTAATCAACTTGCATCTTATATTATATATCATTTTCAATCTTTTAACATCCAACAAGTGTTAATCAACTGCAGGCTTAGCTCGCTTAGAAAAATGCTAATTGGCATACAGGATGTCTTAATCACTTTTACAAAAGGTTAATGTACCGATAGTCTGCCAACATTTACTAAAATAACAAATGCAATATTAGAGTTGGTGGGATACAACCGCGATACTGTATTTCGAAAAGGCAGACTACGATACAAAAACATCTTGCTCCCAACAGGTAACCAACGAAAATGTAAGTCAGTGACCACGGCGTAAATGATGAAGAATAATGTCTGTTGGAAAAAATGGAGAATCGTTTAGGTCGAATATAGGTAACCGGGTAGGTAGATGGACGTTTTGGGATCCGTCGCGGGGTTTATGCATGAGTGTGTGAGTCTCTCTTTTCCGTTGGGTGGCTTCGTTGGGAAATAGGCGAGGGTAGGGAAGGTCGCGATGTACCGTGATGTTACTAACTTTTGTAATCCACAGCGTCAAACGATCACAGACATTTTTTCCCAACAGACTCCGTATTCGAGTCTCTCGAGTATTTGAAAGCATTTGAATATAAATGAAATTGAATTTTTCATTTCTTGTCAGTCTGCAACCATTTTTCAATCGTTATGCAATTCAATTATTTAGTCATTACCGATCGTTATTCCATTCAATTGATCTCTGTGATCGTCTGAATGAGCAAAACTCATCTCTGGACCATCTATCGCGTTCCGTGGTACGTTAGATGGGGAGAGATGCTGAGCTCGAAGACTTCGCGTCGAAGAGGACCGCCGACCGTCACGCTACACAATAATGCATGCCCTCCAACCTCCCTCCTCATTTCAATTTGATTTGTAATCTGAGAACAACAATCCGCATAGCAATGTATCTAATTCAGAAAGATGCAGATGCGGATTGGATTTCTACAGAATTTTTGGGATACAAATTTAGATAATACAAATTTTTTGACAGTTTAATCTGTCGCGCCTTAATGCGCGTAGATTAATCACGAGAATTGGACGCAGCTTTTTGCGCTCCTATTATTAACGGGAGTCGTACACGGTTTTTTGCCCATCGGTTTTGCAAACGGTATATAAGAGTTACGTACTCTCGATGTGGTGATATTTCAGCTCTTCGGTAAATTTTTTGACGAATAATAAAGTTTTCAAGTTCCAATGTCCTTTTGCGCGTGGACTTGATACCCTTCAGTTATGAGAGAGAGCGCGGCATTTGAAAACCGGCGCTCAACGCGCAGGAACAAAACCTCGGTAGTGTAAACTGGTAGTGGAAAATCTTGGCGTAGGTATAATATTTATGAAATATATCTGAATTATACAGAAATACTCGTTTAACTGATCGTATTGCACTGAGAATTCTAGAATGTTCAGTCACAAAAATTTTAACTTTATAACTGAAAGTAGAAAGGGACATCGATTCAAAAAATTTAGAATGTTTTTTAATCATCAATACAATTAATAATTGAAGCTACAAATATTCAAACGAATATCATGTTGGACTCGACCCATTTTTTGTAAGTTTATGGACTTATGTGATTATGCTAACCATACCTTCGTCTGTTTCAGCTCATAAAACTTTTAGATGTTTCAGATAATCACTCCTTCATCTGTTTCAGCTAATCAAACCTTTTATCTGTTTCAGCTAATCAAACCTTTTATCTGTTTCAGCTAATCAAACCTTTTATCTGTTTCAGCTAATTAATCTGTCTCTTTTTCCGTTAATTTTATTTTTTACTTATCCCAGCTAACTATATTTTTGTCTGCACCGACATATGGCACTAATTATATTCTTATCTGTTCCAGGTAACTGAGTTTTATTGTCTATACTGAAAAATTAACGTCTTATTTTTCAGGCTTAGGTGTGGTTTAGGTCTGATCCAGGGTCATTCATCTTGTTTTGACCGATACGCAGATTCAGCGATGTAGTTCAGCATCATCATAATCGCAAAATGTAGTAAAATTTATTCAGCTGTAGGTTTTTTAAAAATAGTTCTACAATCTTTTATTGCGATCGTTTTAAGGCGAGTTTTTTTCTCGAGTCGCTCATACGTTATCTTCGTTTTGTATTTCACTGTAGAATTATTCAGCTCTGTCGTATTTTGGTGGTTGTGCTTATTTTACTTCGATTTATTTCAATTTCTTCCAAGATTTCTGCATCGTTTTCCGATAGGTACATGACAATGTCTTACAGCGATTCGAGTTTTAGATCTTGGTTTCGTTGTTGATTGTTTTGCTTATTCACCAGGTTCTTCATTTTATCTCATACCCATAAAAAAAAAACCCGTGCGCAACAAACTACAAATATACGCGAGTCCAAATTGATTGGGGAAAATAATTTACCATAATTAATATGTGAAAAAAAGTCATTCGCAATTTTTCGAAGAACGTAAGATCGATCTTGCAAGTATTTTCCGTGGATTAGGCCTACTGGGGATACCACGTGAAAAAAAAACGAGCCGGATGCTTTACCGCTTGCGGTGGTGTGGAAACGAGCACACTAAGAAATCAACTCCCATCTTCATTTTTACATCTGTATTGTAGAAAATTATTTAAAATTTTGTAAGACAAATCTGTATACCTACTTGTTTTCTAGATTACTTGACTGAATCTACTGTCAAATACTTTTTCCAAAAAATAATTACTTTCACATCCATAAAAAGAGAGTTAACTCATATGATAACTTGCATTTTATAGTATTATTAATTGATTTTAGACACACAATAGAAACGTTTTGTCAAACTATACACACAAGTTTATCACTTTCGACGGAAAGGAAGTGATATCCGTCAAGAACGCAAATCACAAATCAGTTGGAATAAAAAATATGACTATGTGCGTGGGAAAAATTTTCAACCGGTGATTATTGAATTATTGTTACTTACAATATAATTGTGAACAAAATTGTGTCTACCAAAGGTCGTACCTTGATTATAAAGAATCCGGAAAATATATCTTGAAGTAATATCAGTCGTTAGTTTCTGATACAGTATTATTACACAATTGTATCCTCAGGGTCATATTATCACTAGCGGTTACCGGAAAAGTGCTGAAATTCCTGACGAAATAGTATCAGCTTTGTCGGGAATACATATTGACAATCTCGAAATTCCTAACAATCAATACGGGCACTACCATAAATGTATAACAAAGTGGACAGATATGATTAGTTATAATCTAGGCCACTTGATAATAAATTTCTGAACAATCTTGTGTTTGGAAGTCAGCGGACAAAGTCGCAATCTAACCAGGTAATATGAGTAGAAGTTGAAAAAAGGAACTTTGATCATCTTTAAATTTTTTTCAAATTACTTTTGTAATAATGATTGCCTGAGGTTCGTCGAGGTTTGTTACAGCATGAACTGAAACATTAGTAACAATCGAGTCTTACCTAATTTCCAAACAATATTTACAAGTGGTATTTTCGTATAGAAAGTTTTGAGCTGCAAATAAACTGTATTTTTAAAAAACTACGGAAATCTAACGTCAGTTGAGAAATTATTTTTATATGTCTGTTGTATCTTCTTTCGAAACGAAGGTATGAGTGTTGACTGAAGTATACATATTATTATCCTTAGTTTACGGTACGAATTAAGTATTAAACATCTCTACAGAAATTACATAAGGTACATATAGGAACGATTATATCTCTCCATCCTTTGATTAATTTTTTCGAATCTGTCTCCCATCCTTTGTATCAAGAAAGGGTTTCTAGAACACCGTTAACAGTAAACCAGGTGCATGTTTATTGTATTTCTATGTTGATAACATTATTTCTTTTGATCCGATGGAGTTAGATTAACATCGCTGGATTTGGTTCCAATGAATTTGCATAGTTGAAAAATATACTGCCTCGTTACGGGGTTGTATGAAAGTTCAGTCTGTTCCCGTTCGTCATTCCACAGGCATAATAGTATTTGACTCTGCATTATCTGGACACTCGCGACGTGCGATGGCGACATCAGTTCTTGTCGTCTTTACGTACCGACCGCCTGCCGGATTGAGTTGCGCATGCAGTTGTAGGACGCAGATAGCGCTGCTTGACGATTAATTTGTCTCGTCCATTTTCGACTACGAAAAGTCTTATAAGGTTATTAGTCTTTATATATCTTCAGCCAAGGCTCTAAAGTAAGTTTTTACGGTGACACATTCACATTCCGGCTATGCCATCTACCACCGATTACATTCGCACGGGCTAAACTTTCAGAAATTATACGGTGTCACAAGCTTGCCTTGTTTGAAAAAGTGAGTTGTCATTCGACGGCTGCAGTAAATGCTTATAATTGACTTGTACGGTTAATTAATTGAACATGGCTCTTCTCGGCGGTTATTCAGCCGGCTCTTTCCCCGATTATGAAGTTCAAGGGGCAAAGAAAGTGCACTTCAGCCCCTACGCCGATAATGGAGGGTGAGAGCTTAATATAACCTAAAACTGAACTTACCATGTCTTGGAGTTGCTGCGTCAAACTGTACAATAAAAATCGTGGTATCGTAAATTCTGCGAATCGTGAACAGCTTCAAATACTGACATCCGTAATGTTGAAGATGCATAAAAAATGCTTTATTGCTTAAAGATATCTTGTTTTATATTTGCATGTAATAAATCGTTTTATATGGATGTAAGCGATTAATTTACTCATGGAGTGTGATTCTTTATTTCGACCTTAATAGGAGTGTAATGGCGATAGCAGGAGAAGATTACGCCATCATTGCAGCAGATTCACGATTGAGCACTGGATTCTCAATATTCACTCGTGAGCAGCAGAAATTATTCCCACTTTCCAACACAACTGTTTTGGGCTGCTCAGGTTGCTGGTGTGATACCTTGACGCTCACAAGAATCCTTCAGGCTCGTATGCAGGTAACTAGCCAACAGTTATTGTCGACTGATGCGCCAAAATACTCAGGATGTAAATAAACCCAGGTTTTTTGGATTCTTCTCAATTGCAACACAATTTTGATTAATCCTACTAATATTATCACTACATATACTTACTTAATAAAAATGTGGTGAATGAGAGTTAATATGAAAGTTTCTGTACTGTGTTTATGTTTGACTGTCTTCATTCATCTGGGTTTTTATTTGCAAAAAGAAACTAAGTAGGTTTGATTGGGATTAGGAAAAATATTTAACATTGCCCGGAAATTCGTTCATGATGCGTAGTGATTTGTTACAACGTGGTATGAAGATTGTAAGTTATGCTGTCAAGTGTTTTCACCACTATATACAGAGGTTATACATATACCTTTAGTTAACGATTATACATAGCTCATTTTCCACTTTCTTCTCCCACTTTTTCAAGACCCTACATCCTCCGTCAAAAGACTGCAATAAAATAACTTGGAATGCCTTGAAGTGGAAATATTTTAAGTGTCGGTTCTTTATCATTGGCATGATTCTCCAAAACATGGCTCCTGAAATATAGTAAAACCTCAATTAACTGGGTGCTGTTTATCTGGGATAGGGATTAACCAATCCTCCTGCGAAACGTATAATTTTTTTCATATTTGAAAATTTGTATTATCGGCAATAGATTAAGTACATGTACCTGTACTTGAGGATCGGTCTATCATATACGACTAAGAAGGTTGATTCTGAGTAATACTCTAAAGCTTTATTAAGCCCGTCTAAAGATGATGTTATATTTCTTTTTAATGATTAAATAACGATACAAGTGTTAGAAATAACATTTTAATTATACGATATTATGGATGTTTACAGAGTCGATAACAGAATATATACATAAAGCATGTCTGTATATCATATTTGTGTTATCTGTCGATTTCGATTATCCAGGTCACTCCTGGTTCCAGTCCTCCAGTTAATCGAGGTATTGCTGTACTTCATATTTACAGGTGGCTTCATTATGGATTACAATCTATGTATTGAAAAACCTTTGACAGTATTTCACTAAATTGATTTCTATTTTTTATTATGAAGAATTGTAAAATTATGATTCTGTCACTTTGTCCGTTGGGATATGGTCTCGAAAAATTTGATATGCAAGCTATGAGTTTGATAAACATTCTGTAATTTGAAGAATTTTCCACTTTTTGAGATCAGAGACTCATTAAATTATAAATAATAAAACTAAAAGGTGCAAAATCTTATCGTGAATTTCTTTCTGCATGCTCAATGAAGCTATATCATTCCATAATTTGTCGACTTATGTGAACAGTTTTCGACAAATGAGTCATCGAAAATCATATCATTGCCTCAAAACGTTTTAATTAAAATATGGATTAGTATTTTAATGCTTCCTGGACATTATTTCCTCATTGCCTTATTGGTTCTTTAGCCCTGCCATTCGCATTATACTCTTTTATAAACCACTTTCTCAGACATTATCCACTTTAAGATTTTTTTTTACCAATTCAAATAAGATCCCTGTATTTATCAATATTGCGCCAGTTGTAAATTTTTCATGAACCAAAAGAAAGTAACTCAATTTCAGATGTACAAACATGAGCATCATAAGGAATTGACAACTCCTGCTACAGCACAAATGTTGTCTACAATGTTGTACTACAAGAGATTCTTTCCCTACTATATTAGCAACATTTTGGCTGGCTTGGATGAGAATGGAAAAGGATGTGTCTATAGTTACGATCCTATTGGACACTGCGAACGATCAAACTTCAGAGCTGGTGGTTCTGCTGGTGCTCTTTTACAGCCATTGCTTGATAATCAGGTACTGTTTCATTTTATAAACGAGTTCCCATTCCGTTGTCTCACAGATTAGCTATACACAGTTGCAGATGCCTGAGAACTGGAATGTTGCATATGAAATTTGAAGTGCCATTTGAGTCAGTAGAAATATATTTCAATCAAATCAGTTTCCAAAATTTTCATATAACATTTTAGATCGGCTACCAGAACCAGGAGGGTGTTGACAAGACTCCTCTGCCTCAAGATCGTGCTTTAGCTATCCTGAAGGATGTTTTTATATCAGCTGCTGAAAGGGACATTTACACTGGCGATGGTATTTTCATAAATATCATTACAAAAGATGGTATCAAGGCAGATAAGTTTGACCTTAGAAAGGATTGATTTAATAATACATATTGTGATTTCGTATTACCGATATCTGTTCTATAATAAAATGTAATAATTTCACTCCTACTCGTTGTTTTATATATTAGGTTGTGAACTTAATTATTGCAAATTTGAGACCACACCTTTCACGTAGCATAAATTAGCTTTGTATCAGTTTTTTAATCGAAATAAGAACCATTGGAATCTATACACTTTCGTCAATGGGATGCAAGTCAGAGTATGTCGTAAAGGCCCAATTTTGCTGCACAATAACGCCTGGCCAGATACCGTACAAATGATAATTCAAAGGCTACACAAACAAATTGGGATACATGATTCTGCCTTCTCCAGCGTACTCACCTGATCTTTCATCAATGGATGACCACTTCTTCAACCACTTAGACAACTTCAAGGGAAGAATTTTTAAAAATTACGAGACTGTGCAAAATATCTTCAAAGAATTTGTCGACTCTAGAGCGTTGAAATTTTATTTTAAAGGTACGAACTAACTTATATACTGCTGGAAAAAGTATATAGATTCAAACGGTTCTTATTTCGATTAATAAAGCTCAAATAAAGGTAAATAATGCTTTGTGAAAGTTGACGTCTGAAATTAGCAAGAATTAAGTTAACAACCTATGATTTTATCCCATCCATCAACTGTAAAAGTCTCATGCGAAGCATGCTGACAATTTTTGAAGTCAAGGCTAAGAATTTTTTGTTTAGAGATTGGGTGGAGACAAAGCTTATGTCACTAACAATGATGTAATGGTTGGAGAACTTGCATTGCCAAATTGAACGTTCTGAGTTCAAATATCCTAATTTCATTATTCATGTTAGGTGATGTGGGACATGGCACGTAACAAAACAGACTAAGTTATAAGATAAGCTTTATTTATGATTAATCGTTATAAGATATAACATGCTTCATTACAGGAAATCTACATTTTTATGCTCGAATTTATTTCATACCTTTATTAACACTTATTACAATTATTATGACTTCATTTAAAATAACTCTATTAATGTTTTTTTTATAGATTTTTTCCATTTATCACCTCATACAAACAAAATACAGAGTCTAGTTTATAATACACCATATCAAAATAACCAAGGACAAAAAAAGGTATATATAATCATAATCCAGAGAATAGTGGTTGGTGGCATGATAGTTTTTATCAGGGAAACAATTATGTATAAAGTAATATTTTCATCCACTTATCATGAGTTGTTATAACACCATTATAAATATTTCTTAAGATTTTGTTGAAATGACATGGCATTATTTCTAAACTAGCATTTTCCCTCATAATTCATTCAATCATAAATGGCCAGAATTATAAGTAATTCGTTTTCTCATTAGTCGCAATGTAGGAAAAGTATTATGGTTTTTGTACAGACATTTTTACTCGTCCTTCAATGTACTTGAAGTCAGTGACTATTTGATACTGATGTAGCACATGAAGCATTTGTACATTATAAATTTATTTGACGCATATATCAAAGTGCTAAGTTTGGTAAAACTTTACGAAAAAAAACGTGATGTATACAGGAAAGAATAGAACAAATTTCTGTAAAAGCTCCAAGCAACTATAATCATAACTAATGACGAAGCTTGAAGCTACCACACAATTATCGTGAAAAAATCACATGTGGCACATAAAACTTTCAGAAATGTAAAAATGCTTGAATACATTTCAAAGGCTTAGATACACCATTCAAAAATAAGAGTACTTATACAAGTTTACATCATACGAGTAACATTATTGTTTTAGTAACGTAAATAATCTCGATGTTTGGAAGTTGTTTTAACATCCTTTATAATTGAACTGATGACCGTCTAAATAGACATGATCGTTATTTTGCAAGTTATTCACAACTCATATAATATACAATACTAATTATAAGTGGATGAAAACTGGCCTTAAGGTTAAAAGTTGAGAATTTATTCCCCCGAGATTTAATTCTTTGTCCCGGGGGGCAGCAATTGCTGGCCACGATCTTTTCCACGTAGTTTGGTTCCCAGGACACGTTCTATCTTTCCGATTACCAATTGGTTCGGTATGCCTCTACCCGCTTCGTAATCGTTGATGACTTGCGGTTTTTCGTTCACTTTCTGAATAGGAGCAAATGAAAATGATTAACATTCAAAGTGTAGATGTCAACAATTGGTAATGTATTTGTATGAGTACAATTGATACCCAGATACCGACTTTACAAGCTTATACAATAATAATAATGCACACACCATCACGGTGTTTTGAACATTTTTGATCTCCGGAAATATAGACTTTTTTGCTATTTCTGTGCGCATTTACTGGATTGTTAACAAGTTAAATTTTTCAAATCTCAGGACTGTGAGAGATGTAATTTCTCAGTTTTTCAGCTTCGAAAGAACCCTCTCCTTAGTTGACATTGATGACATGGCTATGTTTGATTGTAGATAATTTCAATGATTAAATAATGTCTTTCAATTTATTTATTCTTATTATTAGACATTACAGTAATGATTTATGCAAACCTCTTCTATGTATTACTTATTATAAAAACTGATCCAAACTTGTAAAATACAGTAGACCATCAATTCTCCAAAACATTGCTCAATTATACCGAATGGCTGCCCAAAATTTTTAAATATATAAATACGCTGTTAAAAAAAAGATACCCAAGAAGGTCTATCGACAGTCTTTTGTTAAAGTTATTGATATTTGAATTAACTTTACACGCGAATGGAGTTAGAATAATGTGATGCGTGCTACAGCAAGACATTATTTGTAGTAATAACATAAAATTTATGCATTGCTTCTAATATTTTTCATCGCATAGCATAGTTTCATCCAACATTATTGTCCTATTATCCAAACTTTGACTAATCCAAACCAGGCGTGACTCCAATTGAATCGGATAATCGAGGTTGAACGGTACATAAAATTGCCAATTTAGAACAGTAATTTACAGGTGAATGAGTCTTCAGAGAAGCTCCCATGTCGCAGATATTGGAAATGTATGTAGGAATTATAAAGGTACCCAGATGAACAGCTTTGAGGTAGAAATTTGTAACATTCACGTAAGTAAACATTGAAAAATTTACCATTTCGCAACTAAGCAATTAGTTTGCAAAGGTTTCAGTTTCAGGGTAAATATGATTTGCATCAATCGTGTCACGAGTCCTAATTTCATCATTCGTCATTTGAAAGTTATGAAATAGCAAGTTTATCACAAACTGTTTCATTATGATGAAGATATGGATTTCAACCTAGTGAATAGCTTACTGTTGCGAGATCTTTTTGAGATAATCCTTTGGCTTGCCGCCCCTGTTGTATTAGCTTGCCAAGATCAAGTGGAACTTTGTTGTGTTTAAGTTCTTCAGTCTCACGATCAAGTTTAGCTGTATTTTTTGTGGTTACATGTTGTTTATTGGCACCTCCACCCCCTGCAAACGAACTTGGAACTTGATTTCGCGAATTGAAGACTTTACTACATTAAAGTATCGTTACTGGCAATTTCCCAGGAAAGCTATTTCAGATTTGATAAGCTGACTATACAGAGTTAGATTCCAAACACTTCTTTTCAGGTTCTCCAGAATCTGTGGAATTTTGAGGTGAAAATACGAAGTTGATATTGGTTTAATTAAGCACATTAAAAACCAATTGCTATTCAGCAACTTTTGAATTTGTTTCTGACAATTCTGAAGTTGCGGAAATAGATATTAGACAAAAAAAGTTTCGCTCTGTTAAAATTACAAGCTTCAATCTCACGTGTAAATTACACAGACACTTATATCGATTCTAACCCATTTGATATCCCTAATAATCTTAAGACCCACGATTCCGAATGAGCACCGTTGACACTGCCGGCTGTATGCCTCATACCAAGCAGTGAGTAGAAAAAAGCCTGAGGCGGATGGGCGGCAGTGCCAACATTGCTCATCCAAAACCATAGGTCGGAAAATTACTGAAGATATCAAAGAGTTCTGGATTAATCTAAGTGTCTGTACATAACGTGTGAGCTGTCATTAGTTTTGTCTTTCACATATACTTTTTGCAAAATAGAACTTGACTAATGTATTCAGTGTATCTCAGCCATACAAGTATGTATCTGTTTATTTCACGAAATTTCCTGATTGTTCAATGCTACAAAACTGCTTTGACAGTTCCAAAATTGCTAGGAATGTTGAGTTTCTGATTATACAGATGTTCCGTCAGTAATGATACATAGCAGTTGTACGGATTTCAAGTAGAATGATCATTAAAGTTTTCAGTGCAATCTCTTATGTAGTGACAGTTTCAATTGTAAATTAGAACTTTGTTACAAAATGAATTTGCTGTTTTTTACTTTCCTGGAATATGCCATAGCCTGCAAGTCAACTAATGTTTGGAAGATGAATTGAAAGTGGGGTAACATATACAAATATGCTGGTATTCACGTTAAATTAATGTCAAATTACTCAGACAAAGTTTGTACAACACCAGTCACCAAATTCATATGAAAATATGACATCAAATGTTTGGAAATTTGGGACAATTTTGTACCAATAAATTGAACCATCTTCTACTGACGAATTGTATTCTTATCAAAATACGGTATTTAAATATCTCTGTTTTAGCGAGATGTAAACAGCTCTGAAACAGGAAATAGAAAGTGCCTGGCGAAAATTGACCCGGTTTAATGGTCTAGGATTGGTCGTCGAATGGAGTGTAATGCAGCACTTACACTTGGATTGTGTGTCAACGGCAACACCTTGACGTCTGGCCGCGTTAACTGCCTGTAAAAACGAAAACAAACTCTCTCGAAAATTAGAATCGTCAATGGTCCGAGCCTTGCGCTCGTCATACACAATATGATTTACCTGTTCTGATTTCATGGCAGCTGCTTTTGGGGCGCGCTTACGCAGAGTAATTGGTACAGTGTCCCAATCCGACATGATTAGTTATTATTGAGGTATACTAAGTGAGGAAACGAGTAAATATCACGATGTTATATCGTTATAGTTTATAGCGAGCACAGTTCCAGTAATTTCTTATTGTATCTGTTCTAGGAGTCGCAATTCGTTAAGACATGAACTAGTAACTTGTATACCACACGGACAACTTATGGGGTATATCACACCGGCAATCGCGGCGATGTTTTGCGATGTTGATCTGATTTGTCGCACTCTTGTGGAGTTCTTGTTGAACTAATAACTGTAAACCAGACAGAGCCCTAAAGAGGTGACGTTAACCGTTGACTGACGAATATAAAGACAGGTACCCTAATGGGCTTTGGTGTGACAACCGAAAATCGTCGTGCGCTTGCGCCCCCTGAGATGTTCCAACGGTAGAGTTGAGAACTTATTGCGGAACATCAGAGAGTTACCGATCATGTCGATGCTGGCTGCATTCGCCTTCCGAGTAACAGTCTTCGCAATGGTGAGCCCAAGCCAGTACTTAGCCTATGTGTACTTACCGACTTGTCGGCGATACAAGAAATTAATAATGAGAATAAATTTCTTCCAAAATTCGTGGCAAAATAGTGATTTAATTAGAGTATAGGTACCCGAGAAAAATGTATACATAGCTTATAAATAATAATAGATTAGATGTAATAAAGATGCAGAGACCAAAAAGTATATGCGGTCCATGTACGATATTACTATACCTATATGATCCATTTACGATTAATAAATACGTGATGCATACTATAAATTTTATAATTTTCCAGAAGAAAAACTAGATTATCTACAATAATACGGCTATAATATGAAAATAGGAGAATTATTCATTTCGAAATGGGATTCTATTCGACACGCGCTCGATGTATTCCATAACATTAATATTCATAACTATTCCAACAACTTTTCATTTGCTCTATCGATCTTGAATCTTCGTAGGCATAGAATCGAAACGCTGTTTCAGCTAGTCGCAAGTGAAGTATCTACGTTGGGTAGAGAAGCAGAATTGTTTTTCGGAAAGTGTTCGGGTGGAAAAAAATTCAGAGTAACTGTAATACATCACGGATGCGCTAATTTCGATCCAGATGAAATGGGTACTCCGTATATAAGACGGTATTTAACGCAGTGTCCTGATTTAAAGACCTAAAAAGGTGATAGAGAAAGAACGAAGCTGCTTAAAACTTCAAGTGTATTTTAACACACATTTGAAAGGTGTGAGCAAAATTTTTTATCATACAACTGCCGCAGAACGGCAGCGTTATTAGCTGACCCGTTAACTGAAGAATATATCTTTAGTCAACGGCTGACTATCGAAGGGCTTGGCCGCTTGAATCTGGAATCTCCTGCAAAGATAAAGTGCGTATTTCTTGTATGAAATGTGAAAACTAAAATCATTATACATCATATCATATCATCTTACATCATACATTATCATATATAATCATACATCACACCATACATCATCATACATAGTATTAAAGTTTGAAACCAAAGTTTGGATGTTCGGATGTTCAGAAAGTGACGTCACCCAAATTTTTTTTTCTCGACGTCATCAATTTAAAATCAGCTAGCCGAATTCCTCTGTTTGGAAACAACCGCGCAGTTGAGAGGACGTATGAGAATAGCGCTCCGCAGATTTCGAGCGGTACGGGTTCTCTACCTCCGTGGTTCCTGCGCTCCATGTCCGCTACCTGGTGAAACTTGAATTCCAGGACAAGCGCTCCATGGTTCCTGCGCTCCAGGTACGCTACCTGGTGAAACTCGACTTCCAGGACAAGCGCTCCGTAGTTCTGGCTGTCCACGTCCTTGACTCGGTGACTTTAGACCTTCAGGACTAATTTTCTGTAGATTTGGCTGTCGAGGTCCTCCACTTGGTGGATCTCGACCTCCAGGACAAGCGCTCCGTGGTTTTGGCTGCCCAGGTCCTTGACCTGGTGACTTTTGACTTTCAGGACTAATTTTCAAGTTTAGAAGTTCGATTATTGAAAACGTCATGTTTTGTGCTATCAAACCAATATGTATGCTTCAGGTAACATTTGGAATCCGAAAAAAAACCGAACGACCAGGATCAAAAAATTGCAATTGGTGAGTAGTTGGCATAGTATACGTAGGAATACATACAATCACGTCGTTCAATTAGAGCTAAAATTGCTGGGCGTCGTGTTTCAAATCTGTTAGCACTGAGCTGATTGTTCTGTGGTACTTTTTGACGAAATTTATTATCATAAAATAACAATACGTTATACTTACATGCATGTGTAAACGTGATTTGTAACATTATATGTATAGGAAAAATCTTACGGACAGATTCGGTTTCCGTCACATGCACAAAGACATTGTTCATTCTGTATACTGTGAAGCAAATACCAGATTTTTTGGGAAGTCCATCGTGCCCCGGTCTCCCCTACAACTATGGCATATGGTAAAACACTGACAACTAGTAAGCGAGCGCACGAGCACAAAAACTAGTTACACTAGGCATCCGACCTCGAGCAAGCTTTAGCGAGCAAGAGTTTTAAAGCTAATTATTTTCAATTCGTACACTATTTTATTATCGATGTACTAAAATAACCGAAAAAACCGTGATGTCATATTAATCGTCGAGCTCAAACGTAAAAAGTAACGATTTTCACTAACAAAATTCTGAACGGAAATGAATGTGACTTAACATTTTTTTCTACGTTTTTTCGTTCATCGATGATGAAAATATATGTCAATTCAAAGTAATATTAGTTTTTCCATTTCAGCTAAGAATTACGCACTCCATCTTTCCTGCCAATTCGAGATTCCAGCGGCGAGGCGCTTTAATGGTCAGCTAATAACTTCGCCAATTTGCGATGATTGATGATAGGGACATTTTTATGGAGCTGTTCAAATATGAGTTGAAATACACTCAAAATTTTCAAAAGCTTCGTTAGTTATCACCCATTAAAAAAAATTACCAAAAATCAACGTTTCGCTTAAAAATGATGGTATTTGATTGATTTAAAAAAAAAAATAATGCGTGTACTTTTCCCGATCTTTCATATAGCAGCGTCTGAAGAACCTGGTTTCCACTTTGAACCGATTTGAAAGATATTTTTTCTTCATTATCTGAGTTTATTATTAACCTTTATTCGGCGTGACTTAAATATTTTGCTGCATAATTATTGATTGCTTTCAGTTTTTAGCCATTCGTATACGCTAATCGTACAAAATCAATGATTACAATGAACTATTTTCATTTAAATCGATAACAAAAAGCTATGTTACTATTTGTGCATGGTGTGTATAATATTTTCACAATATTTAATGGCAATTGTAATTATATTTTATTTGAAATATTTTGAACTTGTCATGTTAACAATAAATTCTTTAAATTCATTTTTTGCACAAATCCAAATTCAGCGGCTATCAATGCGCCAATAAAATGTCTATAATGTTTCATAATTTGCTCACAATCTTCTCGGTAAAATATGTCAATAAAAGAATTATATTAATCCTTACACAATATTTTTGATGTGTTCTGAAAATATTTATTAGTATTCGAGGTATAACCCGAGGTGGTTATCGGTGGTCGTTGGAAGTGGTCGGAGGTGGACGAGAAGGAGGACGAGGATTTGTGCTCGGTGAGTTTAATATTTTTGTAATACTTAGTGGCATTTGTAATCATATTTTATCTAAAATTTTTGAAACATGTCATGTTTTCAATAAATTATTTCAATTCATCTTTCGCGCAAGCTACAATTCGGTATCTATAAATGCGTTAATAAAATTTATTATATTATTGATTAATTAATTAATTATATTAATCCTTACATGATATTTTTGATGTGTTCGTCAACTGAAAATATTTATTACTATTCCAGGCATAACCCGAGGTGGTTATCGGTGGTTGTTGGAGGTAGTTGGCGATGGTTGGAGGTGGTCGGAGGTGGACGAGGAGGAGGACGAGGAAGAGGAGGAGATCAAGATGGACAAGGAAGACAAGGATTTGTGCTCGGTGAGTTCAACATTTTTATAATATTTGATGAAGTAGGATCAGGATCAGGAGTAGGAATAGGAGTAGGATCAGAAGGAGGAGTGGGAGTAGGATCAGGAATAGAATGAGGAGTGGTAGTAGGACTAGGAGTAGGATGAGAAGTGGGATCAGGAGAAGAATTAGTATCAGAAGTAGTCAACCACCTCCTGGCACCTCCGACCACCTTCGTCCTCTTCGTCCACCTCGTCCCCGTCCTCTTCTTCCTCCGCCGCCTCGTTGTCCTCGTCGTTCTCGACTTCCCCGACCACCGCCGCTCACTTCCAACCACCGCCAAACACTTCCTACCCCCTCCTGCCCCCACCAAACACCGCCAACCATCACCGTCCACCTCCTACCACACCCTGCCGCCTCTTTCTGCTCTTTTTAAATCATATTATTTACTCAGAGTAATTTTAGTCAGGAACTTTCTTAACTGGCGCTTACATCTTAATCATTTTTCTTCAACGTTGTAATTGCAAGATATAACTAATTTGTAATATTCCGCATTGCAGGAAAGTCCGTCAATGGAACGGTCTGCTGACTCCGAAGGATCTCTACTGGATGTGGATGAAACTTTGGAAAGAAGTAAGGAGGTTCTAGGATCACCATTCTACGAAGAAAGTAATAAGATGAAGAATTCTTAACTTGTATACTAATATCACCTTGTCTTCATTTGTATCAAAACATCTATGTTTGCACGGTCTTGATTGAAGTTGGAATTTCATGTTGACAATTGATTTCAGAACTGCGTCAGCTGTCAACTGGCCAATTAACAGAGCTTCTCGGTGAAATGGAATCCTTGGTCGGAGCGCTCAGCGAAACTTTAATAGCTGAGTATTATTATTATTAATATTAGCTTACTTTTGTAAGTATTTATGAATATAGCATCCATGAATATTCATTGTTGGTATATAAGGTCTGGCAACGTACTAACTTTCTGTAAGAGATGTTAAAGATTTTCAACACAATTATGTTTTAGTTCTGTGCCCCACCTAGTGATCCACTAGTACATATCCTCCGACGTGACGTCGCTGTGCTACGTATAAAGAAGAAAAGATTTATTAAGATGCAAATTGCTCCTCTCTTCTTGCCATTGTGCTTTCAGCCATTGTTGTGCTGTGTGTTTAAAATTTAGGAGAGTATATAATATAGAATAACAGGTACAGCTACGAATATAGCACTACAATAAATCTTATAGAAATGAGCTCTCATTGAGATTTCTCCGTATTTATAACTCGACGCGAGAAGGCAAAAATCAATGTAATGCCATCTGTAAGGTAATTGGACTCGTATTTGCACTACGAGAACTCGTTGGGCATTTTGCGGTGAAGTTTGAAAAATTGTTGTACAAGACATTAAATAACTATAAAAATGGATAAAAAATATTATCTCCAATTGTGAATGTAGCTAATACAGCTTTAACCGTATATTGATTATGTTAATGGTCTATTGTTACAAGATCGGAATTAGATAAGCTCTCTAAATACTTTTGTCTAGTCTATTAATTTATATCATGTATATGTAAATGTATATTTCTTCAGTTTATACAATCACTGCACTAGGATTACCCTTGCCATGTTTTATGGTGCGCTTGTGTAATTTGTATATTATTAACCTTACGTTTTACTCTATTTGCGACAAGTTGTGAGTCTTTCTAATTTCTTGGCAATTATTTATGTACATGTATGTGTATATATGTATATATATACTTATGCATGTGTATATACATATATGCACATATTTAAAACTAGACTTTTACAATAAACACAAAGTTTTTAGTATATTCCAATACGGATTTCTGTGTATAGGTATACTTGAACTAAAATATCCTTATCTCTAATACGGATTTCTTCGTAATTCGCATTTGTTCTTGTAACCCAATGTCCTACATACGATGGCAAAAATCGAGATCCAACTTGACCGAGTCTCAAAGCCCTGTTGACATAAAAGCAGCTATTGGATAGAAATTATAGTTTATAGTTTACACAGCCCATTGCATGATATTTCATTATAAATACATATGTTTCAATGTATTTAGGAATAATTTATCAAATGTAGAGAGGTCATGTGCAAATAATAAATGGATTGATTCGACCGCAGTTTGATGTATTCATTAGAGCTTCGACAATAAATTTAAGCTTTGTTACTTCTTTTATTTTATTATGGATAATCAAAAACATTTCCGACTATTCGTGATGTGGAAGCATGGGGATTAAACCAAATGTAGCAAAAGATTAGAAACAGTGTATGTAGAGTACGGGTATTTTTCTAACAATGCAAACACGTGCCGCTAGCTTAGTTTTGACATATCTAGAATACCACGCCTTGCGAATTACCTTTCCGGACAGAGATGAATGATGAATTTTAAGGACTGCATTATCGTTGTTGAATACTCTATGCCTCATGGGAAAAGAAAATCTGTAACGATAAAATTGATGCACCGGATCATCGTCGACTTTAACTTTCGAAATGTCCTACCATTTTCGAACACCTCCTACCTCCCCCTGCCACCTCCGACCATCAATGGCCACATTCGACCACCCCCTATCACCTTCTGCCAGCGCCGACCACCTCCTACCATTTCCGAACACCTCCAACCATCCTATTTACCTATATTACTAGATTAGCTATGATACAAAAAGAGAAGAATTATTCATTTCGAAATGGGATTCAATTCGACGCGCGCTCGTTGTATTCCATAACATTAGTATTGATAATTATTCCAAAAACTTTTCATTTGCTCTCTCGATCTTGAATTTTCATAGGCATAGAATCGAAACGCTGTTTTAGCTGGTCGCAAGTGTTGTATCTACGTTGGGTGGAGGAGCAGAATTGTTTTTCGAAAAGTATTCGGATGGAAAAAAATTCAGAGTAACTGTAATACATCACGGATGCGCTGATTTTGAACGAGATGAAATGGATGCTTCGTATATGAGACAGTATTTAACGCCGCGTAGTGATTTAAAGACCTAGAAAGGCGATGGGGAGAGAAAGAACGACGCTTCTTAACACTTCGAGTGTATTTCAAAACACATTTGAAAGATACGAGCGAAATTTTTCATCATCCAACTGTCGCAGAACGGCAGCGTTATTAGCCGACCCGTTCACTGAAGAATATATCTTCAGTCAACGGCTGACCATCGAAGGGCCTGGCCGCTTGAGTCTGGAATCGGCAGGAAAGATGAAGTGTGTATTTCTTGTATGAAATGTGAAAGCTAAAATCATTATACATCATATCATATCATCATACCTTATACATCATACATCATACATCGTACATCATACATCATCATACATAGTATCAAAGTTCGAAACCATAGTTTGGATGTCGGATGTTCAGAAAGTGACGTCACCAATTCAAAATCAGCTAGCCGAATTCCTCAGTCTGGAAACAACCGCGCAGTAGAGCGGACGGATGAGAGTCGCGCTCCGCAAATTTCGAGTACCGGGTTCTCAACCTCCCGGATCTCGCGCTTCGGGTCCGCTACGTATTTCGAGTAACGGGTTCTCAACCTCCCGGATCCCGCGCTTCGGGTCCGCTACGCGGTGAAACTCGACTTCCAGGATAAGCGCTCCGTGGTTCCTGGTTCATGTTTACAATAAATTATTTCAATTCGTTTTTCGCGCAACCCCAAATTCGGTAGCTGTCAGTCCGCTAATAAAATTTCTCGACTTCCAGGATAAGCGCTCCGTGGCTCCTCGTTCATGTTTACAATAAATTATTTCAATTCGTTTTTCGCGCAACCCCAAATTCGGTAGCTGTCAGTCCGCTAATAAAATTTCTCGACTTCCAGGATAAGCGCTCCGTGGTTCCTGGTTCATGTTTACAATAAATTATTTCAATTCGTTTTTCGCGCAACCCCAAATTCGGTAGCTGTCAGTCCGCTAATAAAATTTCTCGACTTCCAGGATAAGCGCTCCGTGGTTCCTGGTTCATGTTTACAATAAATTATTTCAATTCGTTTTTCGCGCAACCCCAAATTCGGTAGCTGTCAGTCCGCTAATAAAATTTCTCGACTTCCAGGATAAGCGCTCCGTGGCTCCTCGTTCATGTTTACAATAAATTATTTCAATTCGTTTTTCGCGCAACCCCAAATTCGGTAGCTGTCAGTCCGCTATTAAAATTTCTCGACTTCCAGGATAAGCGCTCCGTGGTTCCTGGTTCATGTTTACAATAAATTATTTCAATTCGTTTTTCGCGCAACCCCAAATTCGGTAGCTGTCAGTCCGCTAATAAAATTTCTCGACTTCCAGGATAAGCGCTCCGTGGCTCCTCGTTCATGTTTACAGTAAATTATTTCAATTCGTTTTTCGCGCAACCCCAAATTCGGTAGCTGTCAGTCCGCTATTAAAATTTCTCGACTTCCAGGATAAGCGCTCCGTGGTTCCTGGTTCATGTTTACAATAAATTATTTCAATTCGTTTTTCGCGCAACCCCAAATTCGGTAGCTGTCAGTCCGCTAATAAAATTTCTCGACTTCCAGGATAAGCGCTCCGTGGTTCCTGGTTCATGTTTACAATAAATTATTTCAATTCGTTTTTCGCGCAACCCCAAATTCGGTAGCTGTCAGTCCGCTAATAAAATTTCTCGACTTCCAGGATAAGCGCTCCGTGGTTCCTGGTTCATGTTTACAATAAATTATTTCAATTCGTTTTTCGCGCAACCCCAAATTCGGTAGCTGTCAGTCCGCTAATAAAATTTCTCGACTTCCAGGATAAGCGCTCCGTGGTTCCTGGTTCATGTTTACAATAAATTATTTCAATTCGTTTTTCGCGCAACCCCAAATTCGGTAGCTGTCAGTCCGCTAATAAAATTTCTCGACTTCCAGGATAAGCGCTCCGTGGCTCCTCGTTCATGTTTACAATAAATTATTTCAATTCGTTTTTCGCGCAACCCCAAATTCGGTAGCTGTCAGTCCGCTAATAAAATTTCTCGACTTCCAGGATAAGCGCTCCGTGGTTCCTGGTTCATGTTTACAATAAATTATTTCAATTCGTTTTTCGCGCAACCCCAAATTCGGTAGCTGTCAGTCCGCTATTAAAATTTCTCGACTTCCAGGATAAGCGCTCCGTGGCTCCTCGTTCATGTTTACAATAAATTATTTCAATTCGTTTTTCGCGCAACCCCAAATTCGGTAGCTGTCAGTCCGCTAATAAAATTTCTCGACTTCCAGGATAAGCGCTCCGTGGTTCCTGGTTCATGTTTACAATAAATTATTTCAATTCGTTTTTCGCGCAACCCCAAATTCGGTAGCTGTCAGTCCGCTAATAAAATTTCTCGACTTCCAGGATAAGCGCTCGTGGTTCCTGGTTCATGTTTACAATAAATTATTTCAATTCGTTTTTCGCGCAAGCCCATATTCAGTAGCTGTCAGTCCGCTAATAAAATTTCTCGACTTCCAGGATAAGCGCTCCGTGGTTCCTGGTTCATGTTTACAATAAATTATTTCAATTCGTTTTTCGCGCAACCCCAAATTCGGTAGCTGTCAGTTCGCTGATAAAATTTATCGACTTTCAGGATAAGCGCTCCGTGGTTCCTGGTTCATGTTTACAATAAATTATTTCAATTCGTTTTTCGCGCAACCCCAAATTCGGTAGCTGTCAGTCCGCTAATAAAATTTATCGACTTTCAGGATAAGCGCTCCGTGGTTCCTGGTTCATGTTTACAATAAATTATTTCAATTCGTTTTTTGCGCTATTCAGTAGCTTTGAATAATCTTATACAATTTATTATATTATTAATTGATTATTTAATCAATTACTCAATCATATTAATCCTTACACAATATTTTCGATGTGTTCTTATACTGAAAATATTTATTACTATTCAAGGTATAACCTGAGGTGGTTGAAGGTGTTTGGAGGTGGACGAGGAGGAGGACGAGGTGGACGAGGATTTGTGCTGGGTGAGTAAAACACTTTTATAATATTTGATGGCAATTGTAATTATATTTCATCTGAAATATTACAAACTTGTCACGTTTACAATAAATTATTTCAATTCATTTTTCGTGCAAGCACATATTCAGTAGCTATGAATAATCTCATACAATTTATTATATCATTAATTAATTAATTAATATTCTTATAATATTTAATGGCAATTGTAATTATATTTCATCTGAAATATTACAAACTTGTCACGTTTACAATAAATTATTTCAATTCATTTTTCGTGCAAGCACATATTCAGTAGCTATGAATAATCTTGTACAATTTATTATATTATTAATTAATTGATTAATTACATTAATCCTTACACAATATTTTTGATGTGTTCCTATACTAAAAATATTCATTACTATTCCAGGTATTACCCGAGGTGGACGAGGAGGAGGACGAGCTGGACGAGGAGGAGGACCAGGAGGACGAGGAGGAGGACGAGGTGGACGAGGAGGAGGCGGGGTGGGTCGTGGGAGAGGACCTCTCCTCTCCTCAGAGGAGGGGAGGGGGAGGGGCAGGGAAGGGGGAGAGGTGGGCGGGGAGGGGGAAGGGAAGGGGAGGGGCGGGTGGCGGGTGGCGGGGAAGGGGAAGGGAAGGGAAGGGAAGGGGAGGGTGGCGGGTAGGGGGAAGGGAAGGGCGGGGCAGGGGTGGGGAGGGGAGGGTGGCGGGAGGGAGGGTGGGAGGGAGGGAGGGAGGGAGGGAGGGAGGGAGGGAGGGAGGGCGGGCGGGCGCGGGAGGGGGGGGGGGGTGTACTGCTCTATTAACTCTAACGGGCTCGCATCGACATCCGTCCTCCACTCTCTCCCTCCCGCCCTCCCTCCCTCCCTCCCTCCCTCCCGCCCTCCCGCCACCCTCCCCTCCCCCGCCCCTCCCCCTCCCGTCTCCCCCCTCCCCTCTCCCCCCTCTCTCCCCGCCACCCTCCCCTCCCCTTCCCTTCCCTTCCCCCTCCCCGCCCCTTCCCTTCCCTTCCCTCTCCCCGCCCACCTCTCCCCCTTCCCTGCCCCTCCCCCTCCCCTCCTCTGAGGAGAGGAGAGGTCCTCTCCCACGACCCACCCCGCCTGCTCCTCGTCCACCTCGTCCTCCTCCTCGTCCACCTGGTCCTCCTCCTCGTCCAGCTCGTCGTCCTCCTCGTCCACCTCCGACCACCCCGGGTAATACCTGGAATAGTAATGAATATTTTTAGTATAGGAACACATCAAAAATATTGTGTAAGGATTAATGTAATTAATCAATCAATTAATAATATAATAAATTGTATAAGATTATTCATAGCTACTGAATATGTGCTTGCACGAAAAATGAATTGAAATAATTTATTGTAAACGTGACAAGTTTGTAATATTTCAGATGAAATATAATTACAATTGCCATCAAATATTATAAAAGTGTTTTACTCACCCAGCACAAATCCTCGTCCTCCTCGTCCTCCTCCTCGTCCACCTCCGACCACCTTCAACCACCTCAGGTTATACCTTGAATAGTAATAAATATTTTCAGTATAAGAACACATCGAAAATATTGTGTAAGGATTAATATAATTGAGTAATTGATTAAATAATTAATTAATAATATAATAAATTGTATAAGATTATTCATAGCTACTGAATATGTGCTTGCACGAAAAATGAATTGAAATAATTTATTGTAAACGTGACAAGTTTGTAATATTTCAGATGAAATATAATTACAATTGCCATCAAATATTATAAGAATATTAATTAATTAATTAATAATATAATAAATTGTATAAGCTTATTCATAGCTACTGAATTTGTGCTTGCGCGAAAAATGAATTGAAATAATTCAATGTAAACATGAGAAATTTGAAATATTTCAGATAAAATATAATTACAATTGCCATGAAATATTATAAAAGTGTTTTACTCACCGAGCACAAATCCTCGTCCCCCTCCTCCTGAATCACCGAGATTACCCGCAACCACCCCTAACTACCTCCAACGAAAACCGCCAACCACCTCGAGTTATACCTCGAATACTAATAAATATTTTCAGCGTGAGAACAAATCAAAAATAATGTGTAAGGTTTGATATAATTTTTTCATCGACATATTTTACCAAAAAGATTATGACAAGATTATAAAGTTATAGAGATTTTATTAGCGGACTGACAGCTACTGAATTTGGGGTTGCGCGAAAAACGAATTGAAATAATTTATTGTAAACATGAACCAGGAACCACGGAGCGCTTATCCTGGAAGTCGAGAAATTTTATTAGCGGACTGGCAGCTACCGAATTTGGGGTTGCGCGAAAAACGAATTGAAATAATTTATTGTAAACATGAACCAGGAACCACGGAGCGCTTATCCTGGAAGTCGAGAAATTTTATTAGCGGACTGGCAGCTACCGAATTTGGGGTTGCGCGAAAAACGAATTGAAATAATTTATTGTAAACATGAACGAGGAGCCACGGAGCGCTTATCCTGGAAGTCGAGAAATTTTATTAGCGGACTGACAGCTACCGAATTTGGGGTTGCGCGAAAAACGAATTGAAATAATTTATTGTAAACATGAACCAGGAACCACGGAGCGCTTATCCTGGAAGTCGAGAAATTTTATTAGCGGACTGGCAGCTACCGAATTTGGGGTTGCGCGAAAAACGAATTGAAATAATTTATTGTAAACATGAACCAGGAACCACGGAGCGCTTATCCTGGAAGTCGAGAAATTTTATTAGCGGACTGGCAGCTACCGAATTTGGGGTTGCGCGAAAAACGAATTGAAATAATTTATTGTAAACATGAACGAGGAGCCACGGAGCGCTTATCCTGGAAGTCGAGAAATTTTATTAGCGGACTGACAGCTACCGAATTTGGGGTTGCGCGAAAAACGAATTGAAATAATTTATTGTAAACATGAACCAGGAACCACGGAGCGCTTATCCTGGAAGTCGAGAAATTTTATTAGCGGACTGACAGCTACCGAATTTGGGGTTGCGCGAAAAACGAATTGAAATAATTTATTGTAAACATGAACCAGGAACCACGGAGCGCTTATCCTGGAAGTCGAGAAATTTTAATAGCGGACTGACAGCTACCGAATTTGGGGTTGCGCGAAAAACGAATTGAAATAATTTACTGTAAACATGAACGAGGAGCCACGGAGCGCTTATCCTGGAAGTCGAGAAATTTTATTAGCGGACTGACAGCTACCGAATTTGGGGTTGCGCGAAAAACGAATTGAAATAATTTATTGTAAACATGAACCAGGAACCACGGAGCGCTTATCCTGGAAGTCGAGAAATTTTATTAGCGGACTGACAGCTACCGAATTTGGGGTTGCGCGAAAAACGAATTGAAATAATTTATTGTAAACATGAACGAGGAGCCACGGAGCGCTTATCCTGGAAGTCGAGAAATTTTATTAGCGGACTGACAGCTACCGAATTTGGGGTTGCGCGAAAAACGAATTGAAATAATTTATTGTAAACATGAACCAGGAACCACGGAGCGCTTATCCTGGAAGTCGAGAAATTTTATTAGCGGACTGACAGCTACCGAATTTGGGGTTGCGCGAAAAACGAATTGAAATAATTTATTGTAAACATGAACCAGGAACCACGGAGCGCTTATCCTGGAAGTCGAGAAATTTTAATAGCGGACTGACAGCTACCGAATTTGGGGTTGCGCGAAAAACGAATTGAAATAATTTACTGTAAACATGAACGAGGAGCCACGGAGCGCTTATCCTGGAAGTCGAGAAATTTTATTAGCGGACTGACAGCTACCGAATTTGGGGTTGCGCGAAAAACGAATTGAAATAATTTATTGTAAACATGAACCAGGAACCACGGAGCGCTTATCCTGGAAGTCGAGAAATTTTATTAGCGGACTGACAGCTACCGAATTTGGGGTTGCGCGAAAAACGAATTGAAATAATTTATTGTAAACATGAACCAGGAACCACGGAGCGCTTATCCTGGAAGTCGAGAAATTTTATTAGCGGACTGACAGCTACCGAATTTGGGGTTGCGCGAAAAACGAATTGAAATAATTTATTGTAAACATGAACGAGGAGCCACGGAGCGCTTATCCTGGAAGTCGAGAAATTTTATTAGCGGACTGACAGCTACCGAATTTGGGGTTGCGCGAAAAACGAATTGAAATAATTTATTGTAAACATGAACCAGGAACCACGGAGCGCTTATCCTGGAAGTCGAGAAATTTTATTAGCGGACTGACAGCTACCGAATTTGGGGTTGCGCGAAAAACGAATTGAAATAATTTATTGTAAACATGAACCAGGAACCACGGAGCGCTTATCCTGGAAGTCGAGAAATTTTAATAGCGGACTGACAGCTACCGAATTTGGGGTTGCGCGAAAAACGAATTGAAATAATTTACTGTAAACATGAACGAGGAGCCACGGAGCGCTTATCCTGGAAGTCGAGAAATTTTATTAGCGGACTGACAGCTACCGAATTTGGGGTTGCGCGAAAAACGAATTGAAATAATTTATTGTAAACATGAACCAGGAACCACGGAGCGCTTATCCTGGAAGTCGAGAAATTTTATTAGCGGACTGACAGCTACCGAATTTGGGGTTGCGCGAAAAACGAATTGAAATAATTTATTGTAAACATGAACCAGGAACCACGGAGCGCTTATCCTGGAAGTCGAGAAATTTTATTAGCGGACTGACAGCTACCGAATTTGGGGTCGCGCGAAAAACGAATTGAAATAATTTATTGTAAACATGAACGAGGAGCCACGGAGCGCTTATCCTGGAAGTCGAGAAATTTTATTAGCGGACTGACAGCTACCGAATTTGGGGTTGCGCGAAAAACGAATTGAAATAATTTATTGTAAACATGAACCAGGAACCACGGAGCGCTTATCCTGGAAGTCGAGAAATTTTATTAGCGGACTGACAGCTACCGAATTTGGGGTTGCGCGAAAAACGAATTGAAATAATTTATTGTAAACATGAACCAGGAACCACGGAGCGCTTATCCTGGAAGTCGAGAAATTTTAATAGCGGACTGACAGCTACCGAATTTGGGGTTGCGCGAAAAACGAATTGAAATAATTTACTGTAAACATGAACGAGGAGCCACGGAGCGCTTATCCTGGAAGTCGAGAAATTTTATTAGCGGACTGACAGCTACCGAATTTGGGGTTGCGCGAAAAACGAATTGAAATAATTTATTGTAAACATGAACCAGGAACCACGGAGCGCTTATCCTGGAAGTCGAGAAATTTTATTAGCGGACTGACAGCTACCGAATTTGGGGTTGCGCGAAAAACGAATTGAAATAATTTATTGTAAACATGAACCAGGAACCACGGAGCGCTTATCCTGGAAGTCGAGAAATTTTATTAGCGGACTGACAGCTACCGAATTTGGGGTTGCGCGAAAAACGAATTGAAATAATTTATTGTAAACATGAACGAGGAGCCACGGAGCGCTTATCCTGGAAGTCGAGAAATTTTATTAGCGGACTGACAGCTACCGAATTTGGGGTTGCGCGAAAAACGAATTGAAATAATTTATTGTAAACATGAACCAGGAACCACGGAGCGCTTATCCTGGAAGTCGAGTTTCACCGCGTAGCGGACCCGAAGCGCGGGATCCGGGAGGTTGAGAACCCGTTACTCGAAATACGTAGCGGACCCGAAGCGCGAGATCCGGGAGGTTGAGAACCCGGTACTCGAAATTTGCGGAGCGCGACTCTCATCCGTCCGCTCTACTGCGCGGTTGTTTCCAGACTGAGGAATTCGGCTAGCTGATTTTGAATTGGTGACGTCACTTTCTGAACATCCGACATCCAAACTATGGTTTCGAACTTTGATACTATGTATGATGATGTATGATGTACGATGTATGATGTATGATGTATAAGGTATGATGATATGATATGATGTATAATGATTTTAGCTTTCACATTTCATACAAGAAATACACACCTCATCTCTCCTGCCGATTTCAGACTCAAGCGGCCAGGCCCTTCGATGGTCAGCCGTTGACTGAAGATATATTCTTCAGTGAACGGGTCGGCTAATAACGCTGCCGTTCTGCGACAGTTGGATGATGAAAAATTTCGCTCGTATCTTTCAAATGTGTGTTAAAATACACTCGAAGTGTTAAGGAGCGTCGTTCTTTCTCTCCCTATCACCTTTCTAGGTCTTTAAATCACTACGCGGCGTTAAATACTGTCTCATATACGAAGCATCCATTTCATCTCGTTCAAAATTAGCGCATCCGTGATGTATTACAGTTACTCTGAATTTTTTTCCATCCGAATACTTTTCGAAAAACAATTCTGCTCCTCCACCCAACGCAGATACTTCACTTGCGACCAGTTAAAACAGCGTTTCGATTCTATGCCTATGAAAATTCAAGATCGAGAGAGCAAATGAAAAGTTGTTGGAATAATTATCAATACTAATGTTATGGAATACATCGAGCGCGCGTCGAATAGAATCCCATTTCGAAATGAATAATTCTTCTCTTTTTGTATCATAGCTAATCTAGTAATATAGGTAAATAGGATGGTTGGAGGTGTTCGGAAATGGTAGGACATTTCGAAAGTTAAAGTCGACGATGATCCGGTGCATCAATTTTATCGTCACAGATTTTCTTTTCCCACGAGGCATAGAGTATTCAACAACGATAATGCAGTCCTTAAAATTCATCATTCATCTCCGTCCGGAAAGCTAATTCGCAAGGCGTGGTATTCTAGATATGTCAAAACTAAGCTAGCGGCACGTGTTTGCATTGTTAGAAAAATACCCGTACTCTACATACACTGTTTCTAATCTTTTGCTACATTTGGTTTAATCCCCATGCTTCCACAGCACGAATAGTCGGAAATGTTTTTGATTATCCATAATAAAATAAAAGAAGTAACAAAGCTTAAATTTATTGTCGAAGCTCTAATGAATACATCAAACTGCGGTCGAATCAATCCATTTATTATTTGCACATGACCTCTCTACATTTGATAAATTATTCCTAAATACATTGAAACATATGTATTTATAATGAAATATCATGCAATGGGCTGTGTAAACTATAAACTATAATTTCTATCCAATAGCTGCTTTTATGTCAACAGGGCTTTGAGACTCAGTTCAGTTCGTCCTCCTCCACGTCCACCTCCGACCACCTCCAACAATCGCCAACCACCTCGAACAACCACCGATAACCACCTCGGGTTGTACCTGGAATAGCAATAAATATTTTCAGTATAAGAACACATCAAAAACATTACGTAAGGATTCATATAATCACAGGTTTTGTTTTTTGGCTGTAACTTTCGATGCGTTTATCGCAGCGTATTGGAACTGCGCCCAATCGATTTCTCCCGCAAAATTACGTCGGCATAGTGCATGAAAGAATTTTTTCCGGCACTTTGCAGAATCGCGCAAATTTTCGCAAAAAACCACAAATGGGTTAGCCTTACTTTTTCTTCATTTTTGGAGCCGAATCTGCTACGCAAAGCCCCACTTTCATGCACATGTGATAAAAGCAATGTTTTTCGAAAGTGATGACGTTTTCCTATACTTTTGAGTTAAGACTGTTAAGATTAAACTAGGCATTAATTCAGACGCAAGAATCGTGTTGGCCAGTGATGGTTGAAAATGTTATATGTAACGTTTGTAGTATCGAGTATATGAAGAATCCAGCGTCCCATCAAACTGCCATGTGACATGAGACACATGTTTTTCACAAACCCGCGCATTTAGTGAGTCAACAGCACCGCCAAAATAATTGTACTCCGCAGTGTTGCAAGCTCAGAACGTTTTGTAATCCATATTTGAACTGGACATACGATTCTGTCGAATGAAATCCCGAGATAGAATATTTTTAGACCAACTTTTGTTGCTACGGTTAAACAAAATTATGAGATACGACGATTTTCTGCTCAGGCGTCTATGTCAATCTTAAAAACTGTTACATTTTTCCAGCTTTTACGTAACTTGACAGACCTTGTCGGCGATATTATGATAATTTGTCCCACGCACAAGGCACTACAGCATCATCTGGCTGTCGCCAAACGACCGTAATACATGTACAGTTTTGATTACGAGGGAACTCTAAGAAACAATTACAATTACACCGGTGGTGATCTAAATAATTATGGGGCCGCGCATGGTGACGATCTCCTTTATCTCTTTCGATCTCGACATTTGTATTTTGGCCCCCTGAATACGAGAATAACGAGAACGATTGGAAAATGGTCGACACAATGGTAGAGTTGTGGACATCTTTTGCTGCCACTGGGCAATCATAAATTTGTTACACTGGAATCAATACATTTTTATTTTTGTGAAATAAAAGAATTTTAGTCCATTAACGTTATCCTTTCAGAACTCCAATGACATGAATTTCCAATGGAACGTCAATATGGGAGCCATTTTCCTTGCACAATAATTACCTTCAAATAGGCAATGGACGTGAGTTGGTACTCGAAAATAAAAGCGGCTTTCTCGGGGCGAAAATGCAGTTTTGCACGGAGCTGTTTGCCAAGACGATGTGGGTTTAGCATCTTTTCTCACTAGTTTGCCTCTTCTATTCCCAACATGTTCTACCAAATACTCAAAATTTGTAATGCAACAAGTAATGTCTACTATATTCGTGTTGAAAAATGATACTTTATGGTGAAAACAGCACATATCATGAGAAATTTAATTTCCAGAAAGCGCAGTTAAATATGAGCGCATTGTCTTTCTCACATCTCACTCAACATTTGAATCCGCATGAACAAATCGCGTCTTAGGTTACCTGAGTTAGGTATCGCTACATCAAGCTGGAACCGCCACATTCAAAAAACGATAATTCTCCTATGGAATAATTAAGGGCTAATTAAGCGCCAATTAAATGCTCTATTTCCGAATTAAATGCTCTGCGTTTTTACAAAAAACCTGTAGCGATGCCAGCTCGAAATAAACCTGACACCGCTTTGCCAAAAACAATGGAAACGGGAAGAAATTTCGAAAATATGTCAAGGCCGGAGTTGAAGGCTAATTAAGGGCTCATTAAAACATTCCTCCATAAAAATACGTGTAAAATGAGCGAAGATACGTTTGCTTCCATCTCATCAATAATCTCGTGAATCCATACAAAATTTTAATCTGGAAATTGAATGACATAAATCTATTGACTTGCCAAATTTTATCCAAAATAGAATGTTAATTCTCGTATGGTTAGAACTCCCTCAATCTTTTCCGCTCAATCGGAAACCAGTGGATTAGGTCAAGCTTCGCTTGCTTGCAAAATTTTTTTAAAATTGATATGCTTTTTCATTTTCGTAAAATCACAGCAGAAGAAAATCGATGCATCGATTGAATTGAGTAATTTGATTATTGCATGTGTTAGTCATTATCTTGAAATACAACATTAATCCTACTGTCTAAATGCCGGAGCATCGGAATTAGAGAAAGTACCATTCATTCAATGTTTTGCAGGTAATGAATTTATAATTTATTTGAGGAATTATCAAACGTTAATCAAAATTCATCTCAGGTGATCTGCACAGAATTCATTCGTGAAAAAAGTGAACTCTGATTTATTGAAACTGGGAAAACAATGCGATTTTCGGCATTAGAACGATGGATGGTTGATTTGACTACTTCGACGTCGTCAATCCGTAAACGTTCTGTGTATGTAGTTTTTTTGATCAATGAGGGACCCTTGAAAGAAACTTGGTAAATTAAACACATTGCGAAAACCCAAGATATCGTGAATAAAATTTCAAACGTTTCTATTTACGGACAATCTCGTGTTATGATAAATGTATGATAGCACTACATTTTCGTAATTCCCCCGTCCGCTATTTCACACAAACACACACAAAATTCACGCGCGCATAGAGACTATATAACGGCTCTAGGAAAGTTGATATATGTAATTGCTACGTCCCAGCTCGTAAGGCGGGCACATCGTCACATCGCTAATCACCGATAATTCTCCGAGAACTTGTACAACATTTTTATAAACTTGTACAGTTTATAAAAAATGTCGAAAATAATTAACGATGTCAAATTAGATTATAAAGATGTTCTAATTCGCCCGAGGAGAAGCACTATTCGAAGCAGAGCGGACGTAAGTGTACTTTGACAGTTTGAAAATCTACTAACTCGAGACATGCTCGTGTATCGCATGTGCAAAGATCCAGAGGTTCAAGGTTTTGTGGATTTGCACATGTACGCATGTACGCATACACACATTACACATTACACATTATATACTGAGTATCAAATCTTTGCAGTAAAGTTAGTTGCATGTCAAATCTGAAATTAACTATTGAAATTTTCCTCCCAGATGCCTTTCTTAAACAGAAAACACAATGCTAGTTATAAATTTTGCAAAAATTTCAGTGGCATACATGTGAAATGATAAATTTCCAGATCGACCTCTTCGCGGAAATGAAATTCCGAAACTCTAAACGTATTTACGAGGGTATCCCGATAATGGCAGCAAACATGGAAAGCACGGGTACATTCGAGATGGCCAAGGCACTTTCAAAGGTAAGCTTGAATTCTAAGGGTTTGTAGTAAGGCGCCACAGTAACCCAACGTCGTCATATAACACTCTCGGAATAACTAACTACAGTATATCACGTAACTTTTGCGGTTCGATGATGTCATAAAATTCGGAACTCTGTGGACATGAGCAAAATTGAACACTTGCGTCGACCATTTGACCAGTAAACACTATTGGAGCAATAATAAATACATGTAATAAGCTCTCCTTTTGAAGTGGAGATGAGCGAAACACTGTACTATTAAATTTTATACCAATATTGAGCACAAATATTGTATACAGGGTAAGATTTTGCGATGTTGCTTGAGAATGTGGCTCTGTTTGATTACGTAACATGAATTCTGTTCTCGCTATCACAATCAGGCATTCAAACCTCCATGAAAAATATTTTTTTTCTTCCCAAGTACCCGGATTACCGGTATCAGCTTGCGTGTTTGTGTTGTTTTGTATATGAAAGAAATGACAAACATTTTAAATATTTTCATAACACCGTGTTTTAGTCTTTATGAATATTGTTTATAGCTTGCGAAATATGAAACTCTGTCAATGAAGTCTGAGATTTCATCGCCATGTTTAGGATTTCAGGGTGCATTAACGATTTGAATACCTAAAATATATTAGAACCTTTATTGGGCATCAGATAAACCGCGTGTCTAATGGTATGAGGATGAATGCGCCATTATACGACATGTTGCCACACGTAAAGGCAAAAGGGCGTATTTTCTTCCCCTTTGTATACACGCGGAAACATGAGGATACGGTGCAAAATGTTGAAATTGAAAAATGGATCAGTTAGGGGCAAAAGGTCGTAAGTACCGTCGCTTACGCTCTTTCATCGCGAATCTTATGAAAAATAATCAGATTCTCTAATGGTGTAAGGTCGCATGTGCTCACATGCGGCTTTATATCGTTACGTCTGACATTATTTCTCGAGAAAACATATAATTTTAAAAATCCTTCCCGAAATTGATGGATCTTTATGTTTCGATGGTTGTTGCGCAGTTCACGGAAAAATACAAAAATGGCGGATACGAACTTATATCATTTATAAAAATGAGAAATAAAAATATATATCGGGGCTAAAAGGGCGTATGCACCACAAATAAGGCCTTTTACCTCTTTATTCACTTTTTCGGCTAATTTTAGTGTATGCAGACATGCGTTTTGAGTGCTTTTACAGCGTATGCCGCAAAAGCAGAATATTGTACGCCCTTTTATCACCAAGTTTGCCTTTTTGGTGCATACGTTCTTACAACATTAGACACGCGATATTATTACATAATGTCAACCAGGCAGCATGAGAAAAATTTTTCCCTAAAAAGTATGAATTATGCACTAATTGCGTAAGATTTATCTTATCATCCCGGAGTGCCAAAAAATTCCTGTATTCTTCCCGGTAGGAAAAATTCCCGGTTTTTTCCCAGTTCGTATAGACCCTGAGTGAATAAGTTGTACGGCGGCGACTAGAAACGTGCTCTAAAACGGTATGATAACGTCGATGTTGAGAGTTGAGGAGTCATTGGAGCGAAGCAAGACTTGACCGAATCAGTTGAAACTTGACCAATAAAGTTCCGGTCTAGTAAAATATAATAAGTATAAGGAAATAGAGAATCCGAGAGATTGCGATAAAAAACTGTTTACAAGTGTATAATCTGTAACATAGCAAATAAAAGTATAACTGAATTCAGTCAATTATCGCTTAGGATTTCATAAGAGTGAAATAAAAATACAATTGGCATATACGCTTGATTGAGAAGCAGATTAACTCAACTTTGGCACACAGAAAAATGCTTCCTCTTCACTGAATTCAAAAATCCTGTTTCTCTGTAGAATCTCTGTAGAGACGTATCCCGTATACGTTCGCTGGAAAAGTTGACCGTGATTAATTGCAAAGAAATTGATGATGTTCACATTGAGGAATCGCTAGCATATTGTCTGCACCGTAATATAAACTGTTAAAATTTATTTGTTTTTCAGACAACTGACAGCCTCTGAGCCTCTGAGATGCCTCTGTCAACATCATTTACAATTGGTGTTCGCACATCGACCCAGTTCTCCTTATATTTGATACATTCTTCAATAGTTTTATTTTCGTTTCGATCAATTATGCGTATTCGTTTTGTGTTGTCGTACTATGGCCCAGTTTCAGAATCGTTGTGTAGTGCTCGGTAACATAGAATTTGTTGAAAAATGTTTTAATTGATTCCAAGTTTCTTTTCCGAGTGATCCAAGCATGTCCTGTAGTGGCCTGTTTCGGGAGCAAGTGTATTAATTCATTCTGTGTCTGTTATTGGCAGTGTGTCTACGTTCATATCAACGACTTTAATTATTATTGTGACTGAGTTGAATGTTTGTATTCCCTTGTCTAGGCTTCGTATTTCCGGATACTAGGACTGAAAGAATATACAAGCCCTGTAGGATCCCTTGGTTTCAGAAGACATAGTACAAGGCAAATGGTTTTGAATGAAAAATTAGCATCTGTATGAGACTTTTATCGGTTATTCCCTCAGATAATTGTGCATGTATAGATATATTTGTATTTCAGTGCGAATTGACCCTGCTTAGTCCGAACTCGTGCGCAGGATTTTAGGGTATTTATATGCTGAATTGTGTTGTGTCCAAGTGCGGTGCGTAGGGTGTATCACATTCTGATTGTAGGTAACATTTACTGTATTTTAACAATTAGATTTTTTTCTCTTTTCTTCCTGTTCTCGTTGTTCTCTGTTAACTCTCTACTGTTTGGTAATTTATATACCAAATGTCTTCAATTTGCCAAGCCTTCGTACAGGGTTCTGCTTGCCTGTAGCAGCCACGGTGTTATTGACTTTCGAAGGGTACATCGTCGTCTTTTCCATTTCTAAGAGTAGTCTGTTCTTTCGTTTGTTTTCCATGTTTGGTGTGTGTTTTTGTGATTTTCAGTTTCCCTATTTATTTCGAACTAGTGTTGTGTGAATGTTGTCGTTGCCATTGCTATCCCAGTTGGGCTTCAATGGAGTTTGATAACGATGTTCAAGTATTGTTGTCTTGGGTCGAGGATTTGACTTTACCCGTACAGTTATTCCGCAGGGTATTCTTTTGGTTTGCGAGACCGTAGAAAAAAATTGCTTTCCGTGGTTATATTTACAATAATTAAAAGTGTGATAATTATATGCTTTCAGCATGGACTCTTTACAGCGGTTCATAAATACAATACCTTGGAGGAATGGAAGGCCTTTGCAGCTTCAAGTCCTGAATGTCTTCACAATGTTTCTGTATCCGTTGGAATAAGTCCCAGTGACTTGAAACTACTCTCAGATATTATTGATGCCATTCCAGAAATTTCGATCATTTCTCTGGATATTGCGAACGCGCATATTCAGGTCTTCCTCGAATCCATCAAACAAGTTCGGTCCGCCTACCCAAACCACACAATTGTAGTGAGTTTCTATACATTGAAAAAAACTATACTTAAAGTAGCGTCAATATCGCATATCAAGAGTCATGTACCAACGTAATAAATTCTAGAACAGAAATGTTATCATTTTTCGAGGGGTTGAGCGCCGTATGAAAATGTTGTACACTAATTACGGTCACAAAGATTTTTGTTGATTATAGAGATTACTCGTCATCAATGAAATCCCAAAGATTGCAAAGCTTAGAAATTGATCATAAATACCAAAAGTGATTGCAAAGATTACAGAAGTTACAAAATGATTGCCAGCTTTACAATAATATTATGTAAATTGCAAAGCGATCGCACGGTGATTACAAGAATTACAAAAATAACACGAAGAATACAAAATATTACGAGGAATTGCAAAGATTATAAGTGACAGCAAAGTTTTCGGGGCGTGTATAAATAAGATTACAGCAGCGATCAACCCCGCGTCGTGCTAGTAAAGAACCTGCAGAAAACCAAAGTTCCGATCAATGAAACGTTTGAAGTTAATCCAAATCTGATTAATAGGCTGGAGACGTGGCTATCCCAGAGATGGTCGAAGAGATAATATTGACCGGCGCTGATATCGTCAAAGTAGGCATTGGCGGGGGCTCTGTGTGTACCACTCGCTTGAAAACCGGTGTCGGCTATCCTCAATTGAGCGCTGTGCTTGAATGCGCGCATGCCGCACATGGTGTAGGCGGGCACATCATTGCCGTGAGTATTCCGAATATTAGCAATCATATCTCATTGTCAGCCACCAGAAACGCTTCCAACTGATTTCTAATGTGCACAATGATGTGAGAATTGGTAAATTTTGGTACAGGACGGAGGTTGCATCAACGTTGGAGATTTGGCCAAGGCGTTCGGAGCCGGTGCTGACTTCGTTATGATCGGAGGAATGTTAGCGGGTCACGATCAGAGCGGTGGGAAAATTATAAAAAGAGATGGAAAACTTTACTCTCAATTTTATGGATTGTGTTCCAGAGCCGCAATGGAAAAGCACTATGGTGGAGTTGCAGAATACAGGTACATACATCCGCTGTGACAACAACGCGCGTAAATCTGTAGCAAGTTATATGGAGAAAGTAGCGATAAGATGATGATAGTAAAATTAAAAATTGTCGATTTCCGAGTTAGATACATGCCGATTAATATTCGTCATTTTTTTTTTTGGCTCAAAACAACCTTCATTTTCAAAATTACAACTTCAACATTAACGATGATTTTTCGACTGTAAAACTTGTGTATTATTTAATGCAGGGCCGCTGAAGGGAAAGAAGTCGAAATTCCATACAAAGGCGACGTCGAAGCAACGATATTAGATATGTTGGGTGGCCTGCGTTCAGCGTGCACGTATGTGGGAGCAAAACGACTTCAAGAACTCTACCGACAGACAACATTCATACGTTGTACACAACAGTCTAACCCAGTTTTCGAGTCAGCACCATCAAAATGAACTTTACATCATTGAACTTACGGATGAGATTACTGATGTTGTATGATGTAAAAAATTATGATATGTATTTTGTAAATATACACCCGAAAAGTGTCATGCAATTTCAAGTTGATCAGGTGATTTGTTTATCGTGAGAAGCCTTTTATTTTAACTAATGTCAAAGTGCTTCGTATTCAATAAATCGAGAATATATCAATACTTCCGAATGGCTTTATGACATGGAAATCCTGTAATACCTATGACTTATTTCCAGAGACCAGATACGTCAAATCGCCAGTCACAAATACGGAATTTCCGCAATTCTGTAAACATTTTAGATAACACTAACCTCGAAGGCATCTGAAGAATTCTGAAAATAAAGGATCAATTACCTATTACGGGCTGCATTGATATTCTTCGACAAATGACTGTCAAAGCATCATTAAGTACCCCGAGATTGTGAACTGTGACGTGAACACGATATTGTGATAAATACTCACTTTATTATTATGTATTTGAAATCAAATTTTTTCTCGATACGCTGCAGTAAAAACAGTTACGCCATGCATTCTATGATGCACATATATTTTCGATTGACATGTCTTCACAGTTGTTAAAATTGATCAACGTTAACATATGTGATTTCCAGTACCCATGAGTACGCTTACAGCGAGGATTAGAGTCGGGCTGGAGCCGAGTCAGAGCCGAATCAGCCGAGTCAGAGCCTGGTTAGAATCAAGTTATCATCAACCAAAGAGGATGAGTCCAACCTCAATTTGAGTCGGTAAGGGCAGGAAATGTCTGTACCGAAACTCTTGACTGTCAGCACTGTCCCTCGCTTAGTTGCTCCGAACCGACTCTCGTTGTCAATCTAGGCCGTGTTCGAAAATTGACTGACAGTATTGTCAGCAATCTTTTATCTCTTTTGCGCTTCCAAGTTCATGGATAGCTCTGACTCTGTCCTAGGGAATTTTCAGTACTGTCAGTCAATTTACGAACACGGCCCTACAATCAACGAATATATATAGGAATTTTTGAAGTGCGGATTCAGATCGACCAAGGCGTAGTCTATCATGTATGAGTTATAATTGCGTACTCTCTGACTTGAGACTTAAAGAATTCCATGCTTTAAGTATTGAGGTATGGAATTTCTGATTTTGAGAAAAGCTGATCTAGTGAAGCATAACCTCCAAAAATTGTGACAACTTATTTGTCACCATAATGTGAAAATTTTATTTTCAACTTGTAGGATCAAATTATTCTTCGTCATGACTATTTTGTTAGGTGAAACTAACTTTTGGACGTTTGAAGACGTCGTTAACATCAAGGATACTGACTTTGGTGCATTTCGGTAAGGCTTTTACGTAACCTTTGTGATTCTGTTCTTTACCTATTTCTTTCTAATTTAATACGTTGAAATTTGTTTATAAGAATCCTTAAACGACTGGGATTCTATAAATGTTTATCGAAGATTATTCCATTTGCATCCTGTAATGTTATTATAGATATCATGATAAACGTACGGAGAATTTATATGCCGAAGGCAAAAGATCCTATGGTAAGAAACGTGGAATGGTTTGCGTTCCACAAAATAAGAAAGCGAATAAGCTGAAGGATTCGATCAAGTATCTAGAGGTTGGTAAATGATCATTCACCCTTCGAAAATTTTTCATGATTGTATCTGTACAAGATACACATTATCTTTTTGTAGGAACAATTGAAAGATCACTCTGTGGTATATTGCCAGTGGTGTGATCATTGCGTGGTACAATTACTCCTGAGCTCCGGATTACTGATTCACATACAAATCAATCTTTCCACAGGGGATATCCAAAAAATGATATTCGATAAATACCTTGTCGGAAAAGTTTTGGATCACATGTCAGATGGTGAGAATTGTAGAACTTTACGAAACTTTACGGGCTTCATGTTCTAATTAAAACTTTTATTTCTAGTGATAATTACAAAAAGTCATCTGATGTGCACGTACAATGACAATCAAGTGACTTTGGTACACTTTACAAAGCCCAAAAGGCATATGTTTGAGAAAATGAGTAGACTAGATCCTAAGTTGGTATTGTTTGATTTGTCTGGCCCAAGTGGCCGCAGATTAGATAAAAAAATTCAATTTAATAAGACTGGAGATTTGGTAAGAATAAATTTTTTCATAGTTGAGGTATTACAATTTCGTGCGAAATAAAAAAAGATATCAATTTCCCTAAATACCATTTGAACATGTACAGATTGTAGTATGGTGGAAATCGACCGTGAATGAAGTGTTTCCTTGGAGTCCTGTAGTAAAAGAACATGATCGAGCTAATGTTCACCTTTATCGTCTCATAGGGTATGTATACATTTCATTAGATTAGCGGTAATAGCAACGTTTGACACAGCCTTGCAAAAAATCGTGATAACATATAATGGTAAGAAAGTAGGAACAAAATAGAACAGAATATAATAATACTTTTTATCGTACATTACTTTGTACCTTGGAAAGTATACTGTACAAAGTATATCTTCGAAAACTTGATTGACTCAAGGCTGCATCTGGATATCAAAATGTAATTTCACTCGTCTCTCAATGTATGGAATTTCTAAAGATACCTCCAAAATGTATGAACAATTCATAAAATATTGCTTCTTGCAATGAATTACATTCAAAATAAATCAATCGTCAAAAGTCAACTGATGATTGTTCAGAACTGATATCTTGTTTCTAATTGTTAGGAGCAAAACTTGAGTAAATATGAAATATTTTGCAGCTAAAAAATCAAGAAACCAACAGAAATAGGTATAAGTAATAGTTTCACTGATTTGTTATTCTTACTTTCACGTGAGTAGTATTAAGATATTAAAGAGAATAATACCATTTTAATGGAACATCAAATTGAAGAGAACCCAGTTCATAAAGTATACCACTGTACAATACTGTGCATGTTGCAGGGCATCAAAATATTCCAGATGTATTGTGAAATATTAATTATAGCAAATCACGAACTTGAAAAATAAAAATAATTTTGATGCAATTGAAAAAAAAATTCACTATCTAAATATACCGAATTCACATTATATACATTTATTTGCTTTGCAACTTGTAATAAAACATATAGAATACTCATGCAAAGATCACATACCATGTCGATCTTGGCCCCAATACTAAGTAATGATATCTTGCATGAATTCATTTAAATTTGACAAGTGTTGTGAATTGGGCATGGAGTTTTTGGGATTGTGTCCACAATATGTGGTTGAGGTGATTGTGGTTCAGGTTCTGCCTCTTGAGAAAATTCAGTATCACCTGTACTCATTGGTAGACTAGGTGTTGAAATGTTGATTTTTGTGCCGTTTGATGATTTTTTCATATTTCTTGCAGCGCAAACTTGTTTGTTAGCTTTTTTGTGTTGTTCCCATGCATATATTTTATGCTGTGGAGGTGCTGAGAGTTCATAGGCCTTTTGCCTGCTGAGTTTTGCTGGTAATTCCCAAGTCCCCTATGCGTATGATTATTTGTCATGTCATCATTCAGAAGCATATTAAACAATGCGTTCATAGTTCCCACTAAAGGTTTCTAATTATTGCTAAATCTATTACGGTCAGCTACACAAAGAATACCTTGAAATTGCCCCATGGAGATTGAGTGGATTTTTTCTGGCCAACTAAAATTCGTCCTTGGTCATCAGCCATAAATTGAGTTACCTTGCAATGCTGATCAGGCCAACAGGGGTGCCAGTTTGGCACTTCCCAATTTCGCAACCTCACTGGTTTGAAAGCTTCATTTGTCCAGTGTCCATGCCAATGCTGTGACATGGCTTTGAGTGAATTTAATTACTTGAAATTTAGAAAACCAACAGTTTTTCAGAACATTATTTTCGTATATTACCCCAAGCCGGCTACTTGATTACAAATCATATCAACCCTGTTGCTATGGCAATTACAGATGCCTAAGTTGGTTTCAAACTGCTAATAATCTGTGCACTTTATATCACAAGATATTGAAAACGAATTTTAACATGTATCACATGCCTTATATATCAAAGAAATTGATTTCAATATGTTTTTCAGAATAAAGATAGAGCTTTTGTGCTTTCTGCGAACAGAATTTGATCCGCTATGTGTAACATTTAGTACATATCATGAGAATATGATACATTCTGTAGAACAGAAGGTGTCTAGAAAGGTGAATAATTAATTCCAACTCCTAACATACGCGATTTTTTATTCTATCGTGTATGCAAAATTATTGTTATTACAAGTCACTGAAATCATGACTAGTGCTGACTCTTTAATGATAATTTTTAACACAAGGTATTATGTTTAGGGTGAAGTAACCATTGAGTGGAGAGTTTACGAAGTATCTCAACAGGGTAAATTGCAAAGAATAGCTGTAACCTCTGTTCCTTTGCCAACGCATACCAGTTGTATCAAATTTTCACCTAATCATGACATGTTGTTGTTGTGTTGTATCGATGGCTCTGTGACATTACATGATCAAGCTCGAGGAACGAATAATACTGTGAAAGCTGCTTTTGTGAGTTGCCACATCTGTAGTTCACTTTATTCAAGTTATCTATGTTCTAAATCTTTTTATTTTCATCATCAGAATAGCTTAATAAACGGTATGTATTAAACTTCACTGTGGCATACATTTTCTTGTGACAGATACCGACTTTGGCGTCGTGGCATAGCGACGGAATGGCATTTACCATTAGCAATGAACGGGGTCAATTTCAACATTATGATATATCGTTAACATGTTTACGGAGCCAAATACTCAATGAAGATACAACACCTGCTAATATTTTGGATCTTTCGTCGTATTTTAGGTATTTCTGCAATACATATATATATATATATATATATATACACCTATATGACCTACTAATTGATAAAAGTGTTCATTTATGAATACATTATTTTACTATTTGTAAACATTGGAGGATATTTTTAATTACTCTCATTTTGAGACAATAACACAAGCACCTTCATTAACTGAAATCAAAAGCACTAAAATTTCTAATGTAAAATTGCAAACAACCACATGCATTTTATTTAAATGCGAAGATTTTCTGTTCACATCACTATAAAATACATTTTATTTGCTGCATCCAAAGGCATGGTCAAGGTATTATTATGATACGTTTAATTATATACTGCACTAAGCAATCAACCAACGAACATATCTTACTTGTTTAATTATAAAATTGCCAAGGGCATATGTTAGGATTATAATGCGTTTTACTATAAGCTGCAAAGAGTTACCTTTCAATTGAAGTAGAAATCAACCAGCCTTATTGCGAATGGAATGGAGCAAAGGAATAACTTCTCACGACTGTCCAGAATCGTACGGTAATGGGGATTCCCTGTTTTTACTACTATTTGAAAGGTTTGTCGTTAAAATCAAAGTAGCTGCATTTAACTATTACAATTCTCAAGTAATATGTAGCTGTACTTTTTGCTTTTCCTCAGAGGGCCATTGGGAATAATTAAATTCATAGAAGGAAGTAATTTGTCTGGCGACATACTAGTTCGAAGGCACTTGAATCTCTCGCAGGTTGAACGTGCAATATCACTGCTTTTGGCTATGAATTGGGACACTTATCCTGAAGTGTGTATGCATTCCCTGAATCAAATATTGAATTACCTCTTCAAGTCAACACTCACGCCAGAAAGAGAAGGTAAACCTCGTTACAAATTTTTTTTAAATTATAAAATACTTCACATTTCATATGAACTAATGTATGGACTTCTAAGATTGAGATGTATAGTATTGATAAAACGATAGATTTAGTACAGTTGAAGCAGAGTATCATAAGGAAATAAACTTTCCAATTTTTGTCTTTGCATCAAACTTGCAGACATGAGAAAATATTGCATCAAAATATATGTTTATGCTTCGATAATTTTCAAGGGCTCATACAAACTGCTCTGGGCAGTTTTCATGTACCAATTACACCGATAAGCCAGACAGTTCAAGAAGAATATGGAGAAGAAGTAAGAGATTTGACAAGGAGATTTTTTCATCATTTGTTGAGGTAGATATAAATTTGCACCCGGGGCAACAAAATAATCTGCTAAGTTACATAATTCAAAAGCTTAGAATTAACAAAATCTATATGTCGTAACAGGCATCGTCTGTTCGAGAAAGCTTTCAGACTTGCCATAGATTTGAATGATCATGATCTCTTTATGGATATACATTTTTATGCCTTGATAACAAACGATACAGAGATGGCAACTGCAGCGAAAGGAAAAGCTGAAACTATCCTTGTTCGATCGAATAGTTGTAGTAGCACACGTAAGTACTTGCATGAATTCATTCAAGTTGCTTGTTGATTTGGTTCTATCACAAATGCAGACAAGAGTTTTTTGGCATGAAAAGTGAAGATACGTAGAGCATAGTACAAGCTTCATAAGTAATGACAAAAAAGTTGCATACAACCTAATCGCTGAAAATATGAAACTTTTGATTATCTATAGATTCAACATGCTCTCGGCGATCCTGTTCGCTTTGTTCAAGTTCGGAGAGTCAAGCAGAAAGCGAATCTTACAGTGAAGAAAGTGAAACTGAAGATTCACCAAGGAGGGAAAAACTCAGTTCAACTGTGCCTCTGAAACGGAATAATGTCAAAAGTGTTGACAGTAATATCCCACCTTTACCTGTCTTACATCCCCATCACTATAATAGAAAGAGCCTAATATCAACTTCATTCAACGCGGTTGAAAGTCCTACCATAAACTCTTTGAATAGTGACAAAAATTTAATGTCAACTGCATTCAATGTTCCCAGTGTCAATCATCTCACTTCAGAGCCTTGCGATAATTCCCCAACTAATGTCAGTCGAAACAATGATCCACTAACTTCTCCTTATAGCAATCCCAATTTGTGCGCAACGTCTACTAACAATTCTGCCAGAAATTTGCCGTTATTTAATGATGTAATAGGTGACTTAATGTCAACGTCTTTCAGTAACAATTCTATATCACCAATTTTCAATCACTCCAGCAATACCATAAACGATAAATCATTTGATAACAAGTCAAATACCATATCTTCACCAACGTTTAATAATGTTTCAAGCAATGCGAAAATTTCAACAATATTGCAAGATACGAAAAACTTGACGACAACTTTATTCAATAATCCTACCTACGACACAGAATTATTTGATAATACTTCCAATAAATCATCTTCATTTAGTAATATAGAATCCCCTCATATCTCAACACCATTTAGCAATCTGATTAGTAATTCAATGAGCAAATCATATGGTGATCTGTATAATGGATTCAATTCAACAAGTAAATATAGTATGAATATACCACCAATATTATATGGTATGAAACCACCGGGAGTCAACGCTTCTCCGTCAAATACATTGGTATCAATGCTATTCAATGATTCAATTAGTACTGATAAATTGTCAACTACACCATTTTTTGATCCAAACGGTAGCCTTATGTCAACATCATTTAGTAACTTTGATAAAGAACTGACATCAGATTTTGGTAACACTGGTAAAGACACTTTTGCACCAACTTCAATTAACCCTGTGGATAATCCGATTCACAATCATTCACCAATCAAGTCAATCAAAAAACATTGTCCAATGCCAGTACCACCTCCGCCTTCAATAAAAAATTCCTACAATTATGTACACAGCTTGCCAAACAAAAGTTACCAATTGTCGCATAGTACGTTGGGATTAGCTAATATAGACGAACCTGTTCAACGATTTCAATCCAGGTTACTTAACTCAACTGCAAAAGTTTTACACAGGCAAAATTCTGTATCTACAATTCTACAAAATCATCATAAAAGAAATAACAAGTTTCAATCAACCAAAACTTACAGAGTTAATTATGACCTTGATTTCGTTCCGTTCTATGGTAGCTGTGACAATTTAGATTCTCATGCTCCGATAAATCATTTAAGATCGAATTCACAACTGCAAACGAAGTTAAGAGAAAGTAGGCATTTGAAACACAGTTTTTTGCAAAATTGTGCCAACTTGAACATAAGCAAAGAGCAGAAATTTTCTTCCAATATATCACCACAACTTATTATCAATTCTTCATTCTCTAAACCCAAGTCCAACACCCAAATCCCTCCTGCTGTTGAAACTTTAACGTCAAGTGAAAAGCCAAAAGTTAAATTTTCTGACACTGTGACACACATTTTGGTGCCTGGATCGGTGAGATAATTCATTTAAACATTTTATAGTCTGAATTTAAAAAATAATACTGAATTATCTATAATACTTGTATAAAAGATGTGCAAAATTTGAGCCATCACTAAAATGTTTCATTGATGAATATTGAATTTCAGGGGCAACCATATAGACCTGTACAAAAGCGGTCGGTAACTCAGTTGCATCCTATGGATCCTAAGCGAGAGTTAGCCGAAAGCCTTCCACTGTGTCTTGGAAATGAAGACTATCTCAAAGATTTTCAACCATTGTCAAGTGAGTTAAAAGAGAACAAAGTCGTTATGATTTGTGTACTTGGCCTCGTTATAAGTTTGTGATTTTGAAAACTGAATAACAGGAGAAAAATTACTTGTTATTTCATAATTTCTATCCTTCATTTGCACGTTTTCAAGAACATTGCACAAAATTGACTAAGTGATATTTTGAGTAAAATTTTCAAGGAATTGTATGGAGGATAAATATTGCAGAAAAAAATTAACCACGTAATTACATGCAACAAAGTGTAGGCAATTTCTAAAAATGTTGGGGGTAAATTTTGTTTTGGATCATTTTGTACTCTCCAGTTTGTTTCAATCTCCATTGATGGAAGGATAGGCTGTCATTTTTTCGGCAATATCCAATTAGAATTGATCATAAACATGGAATGAAATTTTTACATTAAAGTCTACTTTGTTAAAACGATTTTTAAAAGTGTATCTCTATTTTGTAATATTACAGAAGACTCTGAAACTGACAGTACGAAGGAACCACATAGTAAACAACCAGACGAATCAGCAAAGATCAAAATTGTTCATTTTGGACTTTTGTAAAATTTGATGCGATTCAACACTTACACATATTCAATTTTAATATTGTAATAAAGAACTGTTTAAATTTAATACAAAAACGTTGAGGCTTGATGATCATTAAAATAGCGCATTAGGTTGTTTCATTGTCACGTACTAGTATACATATAACGTGGTTTCATTTCACGTTTTAATACACATATCATGAATTCATATTTTTAAATAGTATTACCAATATAGGTTAGGAATTAAATGTAATTATATGACTGTAATGACCGCTAACTGCCAGTGAAGCTGTATTATTATGTTATTGCTATGTGTCCGTATATTTTGTATTTTTATTGATCGCAAATAAACATATTTTTAATAGATCTATTCAGTTGAGATATTTCGTACAAAAAGTGCCCGAAAAGGACTGTGAGAAAAGTAATTCCGTATAACGTAAATTATTTATCTAGCTTTTATTTAACGATGAGTATAATATAATACTAATATTTTGTACACAATAAGCTTTTAGATATATTTTAAAAACCTTTTTTCTTTTTTCCCGTGGTTTTGCCAACCATATCTAGCTGTTCCTTAAGTTCCATAAGGTCTTTATTCGGAACATGTCTAATTTCTTCGTGCTCTGGTTCATGTTTTACTACATTAACTGTTACCCCTTCTGGAAGGCTTGCGTCTATCATTCGAAGAAGAATAGGGTACAGAGTCGAAGGTGGTTGAACCACTTGTATACTTCTGAAATATGTCTTCAATTTATATTCAGAATCAATCACAGTACTCCTCGGCTTGAACTTTTGTATAATCTCATGTTTTGGTGGTAGGGCCCAGCTGAAATTTTTTTTACACCCATTAACAATCTTCGATCAAGTATTATACAATTATACGTATTGCTAATTTATCCACGTCGCAAGTGTGAAAATTATGCTCTTTTCAATTTTTTATCTGTTTGGGTAAATTATAAATCATTCATCAGCTGCAAGATTATTTCAAATTCATCGCAATAGGCTTCCTTCTTGCAGTAAATTATGATAATAATAAGGAATGTTCAATAAAGATAATACTAACCTAGTCTCGACTTCTATACCCATATCTTGAATTAAATTATCTAGAAAGTGATGATAGCTTTCCAGAGTACAAAAGTTGTATGCTGTAAGTTGAATATTCAAGACATCATGCATGGGTATCTTGGATTTTCCTACCTGAAATAAATTTCCTACTGAAAATCACAATATCACTGATTCAGTATTCTCATTGATGTCACTACCGACAATGACGAGCTAAGAGACATGTTTATGACGTACAGGACAAGATTATCCCATTATGTTTCAAGACACTGCCGACGAAGTTACAATCTGGTCAAATAAACATGATTCAAAATAGCTCAGCTTAAGATAGGTTAAAGAAATAGTACTATTAGCAGACAGGATTTGCTACATTACAAATCAGTTTAATGAAGTCCTGTATAGCTAATGTGACATAATTCTAAAAGCTGTCCAAGGGAACTGAATATAGCTTTTCGAGAGGTAAAACTCAGATAACTCTACATATTCATGGAAAAAGTCACAATAAGTTTTCTGCAAGCCATCTCGCAGGAAACATTGTCTACTTCGATCGACTAAACATCGTGTTAATGTGAAAATAGAAACTGACCTCCAAATAGTCTGGTTCATACAAGGAATAAGCACGGCAAAACGAGGACCCGACCTGGGTTCGTAGAGTGGATTTCACTACCTTAAAATAGAATTAAAAATGAATGGGGTAAATTTGACATCTGAATTTGGTGTTAGGTTATAATTATACCTCCTGGTTACGGAGGTTCATATGAAGTGTTAGCTGGGTTTCAAAATCATACCTTTCTCAACATTCTGAGTGCCATTATATTTAGTATGAACCAGGATAATTCCGATATTTAATTCACGAACTAGATATTCAACATATTCGCTTCGAAACACATTTGTGTTCAAGGAATATGAAGGGCCGGCTGCGCTACCGCTAAGATACTAAATTATTAGATACTAAACTCTTCATATCCTTGGTACTACAGAACGCCGCGTAACCGTTTTGAAGCCTGTTTCTTAGTTTGTGCACTAAAGACCGAAGCGCTGCAATCTCGGAGGTCAATAAGCAACAATGTGCAACAAAGAGAAATAATAGGGCAGTAAGCCTCCCCCTCACTAGTTCAGAGACGGAATACCCAGATCTGTGTAAAAAACCGTGCGTGACTGAAGATATGTAAAGACCACGGAGGTAAAGACTAATAGCCTTACAGGACTTTTCGTAGTCGAAAATGGACAAGACAAAGTTATCGGCAACCGGCGCCGTCTGCGTCCTACAACTGCACGCGCAACTCAATCCGGCAAGCGGTCGGTATGTAAAAACGACAAGAACTGATGTCGCCATCGCACGCCGCGTGTGCCCAGAACAAATTTTCCCCACTCACATAGTCATATTTTTTATTCCATCTGATTTGTAATTAGCGTTCTTGACGGATATCACTTCCTTTCCGTCAAAAGTGATAAATTTGTGTGTATAGTGTGACAAAACATTTCTTTTGTGAGTCTAAAATCAATTAATAATATTATAAAATGCAAGTTATCATATGAGTTGCCTCTCTTTTTATGTATGTGAATGTAATTATTTTTTGAAAAAAGTATTTGACAGTAGATTCAGTCAAGTAATCTAGAAAACAAGTAGGTATACAGATTTGTCACACAAAATTTTAAATAATTTTCTACAATACAGATGCAAAAGCGAAGATGGGAGTTGATTTCTTACTGTGCTCGTTTCCACACCACCGCAAGCGGTAAAGCATCCGGCGCGTTTTTTTTTTACGTGGTATCCCCAGTAGGCCTAATCCACGGAGAATACTTGCAAGATCGATCTTACGTTCTTCGAAAAATTGCGAATGACTTTTTTTCACATATTAATTATGGTAAATTATTTTTCCCAATCAATTTGGACTCGCGTATATTCGCAGTTTGTTCGAAACTTTTCAGTTCATGTAACTCGCTGACTATTTATTACTGATGAAAGATGACTGTTTTAACTATGGATGAAAGATGGTTGTTTTAATTATGGATGAAGGGTGATTGTTTTTATCTTATATGCTAACGGCAGTTGACATTCGATGTTCGCGCACAGGTTTTTTTTCTTATGGGTATGAGATAATTACTAAAATGAAGAACCTGGTCAATAAGCAAAACAATCAACACCGGAACCAAGATCTAAAACTCGAATCGCTGTAAGACATTGTCATGTACCTATCGGAAAACGATGCAGAAATCTTGGAAGAAATTGAAACAAATCGAAGTAAAATAAGCACAACCACCAAAAGACGACAGAGGTGAATAATTCTACAGTGAAATACAAATCGAACATAACGTATGAGCGACTCGAGAAAAAAACTCACCTTACAACGATCGCAATAAAAGATTGTGGAATTATTTTTAACAAACCTACAGCTGAATAAATTTTAATACATTTTGCGATCATGATGATTCTGAACTACATCGCTGAATCTGCGTATCGGTCAAAACAAGATGAATGATCCTGGATCAGACCTAAGCCATACCTAAGCCTAAAAAACAAGACGTTAATTTTTCAGTATAGACAATAAAACTCAGTTACCTGGAACAGATAAGAATATAATTAGTGCCATATGTTGGTACAGATAAGAATATAATTAGTGCCATATGTCGGTACAGACAAAAATATAGTTAGCTTGGATAAGTAGAAAATAAAATTAACGAAAAAAGAGACAGATTAATTAGCTGAAACAGACAAAAGGGTTTGATTAGCTGAAACAGACAAAAAGTTTGATAAGCTGAAACAGACAAAAAGTTTGATAAGCTGAAAGAGACAGAAAGTCTGATTACCTGAAACAGACAAAACATTTGATTAGCTGAAAGAGATAGAAAGTGTGATTAGCTGAAACAAAAAAAAGGTTTGATTAGCTGAAACAGATAAAAGGTTTGATTAGCTGAAACAGATAAAGGAGTGATTATCTGAAACATCTAAAAGTTTTATGAGCTGAAACAGACGAAGGTATGGTTAGCATAATCACATAAGTCCATAAACTTACAAAAAATGGGTCGAGTCCAACATGATATTCGTTTGAATATTTGTAGCTTCAATTATTAATTGTATTGATGATTAAAAAACATTATAAATTTTTTGAATCGATGTCCCTTTCTACTTTCAGTTATAAAGTTAAAATTTTTGTGACTGAACATTCTAGAATTCTCAGTGCATTTTTTAAAAAATTGGTTTTGTTGCCCTGAAATAGAAAACAATACGATCAGTTAAACGAGTATTTCTGTATAATTCAGATATATTTCATAAATATTATACCAACGCCAAGATTCTCCACTACCAGTATACACTACCAAGATTTTTGTTCCTGCGCGTCGAGCCCCGGTTTTCAAATGCCGCGCTCTCTCTCATAACTGAAGGGTATCAAGTCCACGCGCAAAAGGCACATTGGAACTTGAAAACTTTATTATTCGTCAAAAAATTTACCGAAGAGCTGAAATATCAGCACATCGAGAGTACGTAACTCTTATATACCGTTTGCAAAACCGATGGGCAAAAAACCGTGTACGACTCCCGTTAATAATAGGAGCGCAAAAAGCTGCGTCCAATTCTCGTGATTAATCTACGCGCGATAAGGCGCGACAGATTAAACTGTTGAATAATTTGTAAATTCTGGGACTTGTCCCACAAATTCTGAAGAAACCCAATCCGCATCTGCATCTTTCTGAATTAGATACATTGCTATGCGGATTGTTGTTCTCAGATTACAGATTGAATTGAAATGAGGAGGGATGTTGGAGGGCATGCATTATTGTGTGGCGTGACGGTCGGCGGTCCTCTTCGACGCGAAGTCTTCGAGCTCAGCATCTCTCCCCATCTAGCGTACCACGGAACGCGATAGATGGTCCAGAGATGCGTTTTGCCCACTCAGACGATCACAGAGATCAATTGAATGGAATAACGATCGGTAATGACTAAATAATGAATTGCATAACGACCGAAAAATGGTTGCAGAGTCACAAGAAATGAATGAAAAGAATTCAATCTTGTTAATATTAAAATGCTTACAATTGGTCGCGAGACTCGAATACGGAGTCTTTTGGGAGAAAAAAGGTCTGTGATCGTTTGACGCTGTGGATTACAAAGGTTAGTAACATCACGGTACGTCGCGACCTTCCTACCCTCGCCTGTTTCCCAACGAAGCCACCCAACGGAAAAGAGAGATTCACACACTGGTGCATAAACCCCGCGATGGATCGCAAAACGTCCACCTACCTACCCGGTTACCTATATTCGACCTAAACGATTCTCCATTTTTTCCAACACACATCATTCTTCATCATTTGCGCCGTGGTCACTGACCTACATTTTCGTTGGTTACCTGTTGGGAGCAAAATGTTTTTGTATCGTAGTCTGCCTACTCGGAATACAGTATCGCAGTTGTATCCCGCCAACTTTAATATTGCATTTATTATTTTAGTAAATTTTGGCAGACTATCGGTACATTAACCTTTTGTAAAATTGATTAAAAACATCCTATATGCCAATTAGCATTTTTTAAGCGATCTAAGCCTGCAGTTGATCAATACTTGTTGGATGTTAGAAGATTGAGAATGATATATAATATAAGATGCAAGTTGATTACGTTACGTTATGCCAGACTTTGGAATTTCATCAAATTAACAATATCGTGAATAATTAAATATTTTCAAACCTCAGGTGAACCCACCACTTAATCGGCATCATCGGTAAATTCAAACGTAGATTATTACATCAGTTGCAAAACACAATTCGATTTCGCGAGTGCCGAGTAAGCGATGGTTACCTGTCGCGATGCTCATTCCACTTTTAGCAAGGTGTAAAACGTCTAACTTTGAGTAAGGTATGGTAAATTGCATTACGAAAAAAAAATGGTTCGACTGAAAGTCAAGCACGTTGCGATCGTGAATGAGCCTATCCATGCAGCTAAAAAATCGAAGATTTATGTAACAATTGTTACCGCCACGCCACGTGACAGAGGAATCCCACGGAAATACCCATAACCTAACACATGCAAACTCACCAACGTTGCCGAGAAATGGAGAAGTCACTCGGAAGTCTCTGCTTAAGTCTGTGAAAAACAAAAAAAAACACTTGAATTAATTTAGCAATTTGGCGTTTCAGTTTTCAAATGAATTATTACTGATGTCTTGTTTCATATTTATGCATTCGATATTATGCAAGAACAAGAGTTCAGCTTTAAATGACCACCGTGAATTATCAATCAATAATTAAAATAAGTATTGCTACCTGGAATGTGGGCTGCTCCACACTTTTACACGTAGTAGTTCTTGCATCATCTCAGGTGCAGTGATGAAGCGACGCACTTTTCACATAATTCAGATCTTCACTAACCTCTTATCCACAAATCCACACCGCAATAACACTCGATTCTACACTCACTTTTTGTGCTGTAGCTGTTTGTTTGATTCGACTGAATAATCTTGCTAACAATGCATCTGCGAATTCGCAGAAAGTGAGCCAAAAAAATAATTATATTGACACTCGACGCACAGAAACAAAAATACACATCACTGAAGTCTGAAGTTACACAAAACAATGAAAACTCGGGACACGAAATTCACCTTCAACGTTCGCAGGATGTTTTTGTATCAGTGACTCGGTTTTTCTTCAGGCTACACGCGGCTCCTCGGGTATTTTTTTTTGCAGATGAGTACGGTGGAAATGCACTGATCGAACGTAGTGACGCAACCTGAAGAACGCGGTCTGAACGGTGAACCGGTAATGAGAACACACGCACACGTCACCTCGCTCCAATTGCTCGGAAACGACTGACGCCGCCCGGCGCCCAGAAGAGAGTAAAATCAGTTCTCTGAAGAACGAAAGATAATATCCCCCCCTCCCGCGATCGCTGTAGCTCTTCCCATGGAGTAGCTGCACGCGCGTGCTTGGCTGTTTCCCCCCCTCCCTCCTTGGGTAGAGCGACAGAGAGGGCGGAAGAATAATTATCTGCTGTCCTTTAGAGAACCGATTCAAATCCCTTCACGGGACGCTTACGCCCTTGCTTACGCTCTGTTTATATATCTCTATGGTCGCAACGGACGGGTGAAAATACAGCGTAAGCCACGCGCAAGGCGATGCAATGTTTAGAGGATTGCCGTAACATGCGACGTCAGGTGAAGCTGAATATTCATAAGAATGAAATAAAAATTACCACTATTCGGTTCATCGGGATTTTAGTAAAAAGCACCGCACATGCAAAATACTTGTTTCTTTCGAAAGATATGTTCATGTTGAATAAAGGAAGAGCGTCGAGTGCAAGAATGGCGAAAATCGATCCAGAAATAAGGTATTTGACCCCCGTACAAAAGCAATCGAATAAGATTGGTAGTATACCGCAAATCTGTTTCTTTGTGTATATTCGGCCGCCCTTCCCGATCCGATTCACGCGACCGTCGCTCGAGATGCGCCTCACAGAGAAGGCAAAGAGACGCATAATTCTCATCGCTGTGCCGCTTAGCCCGGAACGCGCAATCAGTTTCGCCGCTTTCGCGAGTTCTTTACTTTCTTAGGATGCTCAGCAGAGGCCCAGCCGCAGCCTCACCCCACTCACGTGGACCGGCAAACGCACCGATGTCGGCCTATTCTTTAGTTTTAAAGTAAGAATAACGATTGACAGCGGTAATTTTTAGCTACGCTCCTAAAATTGAAATCTTCACAAAATTCTTAATTCGAGTTTTTGAATTAAAAAATTTCAAGTAACTTTAATAATACGAATTTGCTCGTTGAAGAAGAAGAATTAATTCTGAATTAAATTTTTCTAATTATCGAAATAAAGAACCGATTCTTTATTCAATGTTTCGAATCAAGAGAATGAAAACAAATTCCCAATAGAAATTTTCGAATTAAGAAATAAAAAATAATTCTGAACATCGAAAATAATCCTTACTTCGATATCTTGGAGTACAAACAAATAATCACACATCTAATTTCATCAATCAAGATATCAAAAACAATTGGAAATTGATACTTTACTTCTACATTCAAGTAAGTACTAGCTTGCTTATCAACGTAAAATATACAAATTTATAAATAAATAAGTAAAGAAATAAATTCATAATTCAATTTGTGTTTTAGGGGTAGTGAACTAGTACCGACGAGCGGTTGTCGAACTCCGGGGATGAACTGAACCTTGAACTGGACAGATTCGCAGTCTACGTGTAATTACACATCATTGCCTACTCTCCAATTCTCTACGCAGGGAATGAACGGTCGGAAAAGAATTAGTATCAAATGCCAAAACTAGTTTAAATTAATATTAATCACTGTCGAGTGTGAAATTGTTATCTAGAAAGTTGATTCTGAGACTTGATGAATGTTGGAATCGCTACTTCCAGAGTCACTAGAGCTTTTTGCCTTATTTCATCCGTTTCCAAAGTCACATATTTTCACATCTAAACTCCTGGAAGTCAAGTCTTTCGAGATTTTGCAAAGTTTTAAATTGCATCAATTCGAGTCGGGATCTGAGTAATATTTAGATTGCAGGTTTCTGATGTTTCTCAGATTTTTTGCATAGTTCTGCAAACATATTGGTGGTTATAGCTATCGTTGATAATTTTTCTGAAAGATAAACAATGGATCATTGGGCATAGAAGACTCCATGCTTTCGGAAGATTTTGCAACTAATCAGCTACTTTTTTGACACGTACATCAAATTCTAAAGCCGCGTGCCTGTACTTTGTGGGCTGATACGCCTATATAATAATAAAAATCTATGACGCGTACTTGTAATTCTAAATATTCAAAAAATAATACTTTTATATAATCAGGATGATTATGGTTTGTGTCAAAGTGATCTGCATGTTCAATTGTAAATCCGCGCGTGGAAATTCTCGAATTATCTTATTGCTATACTACCTTCCATTACCGTTTTCGGTACTTTTTTCATCGTAGATGGCTATAAATCACGTATCTCTTTTTAAACAAACTCTTTAACATTTTGAACTTCACCTTTCGGAAACGTAACGATATAGTCAATTCTCACTTCTCAAAATGAAATGAATGTGCAACAGCGCAAGGTCTAACTATACGTGCTTCAACTTCCTTTGATGTGGAATAGCAGTGGATGAAAACTATGAGTATCCTTTGATAATGGTAGTATTATACGTACAACCGACAGGATTCAAATTGACTCTACGGACAATGTTGCGTTGGTAACAGGATTTAGTGATTTGAAAGATATCGGATTATTCCCCTTGAAAACCAGTTATTGAAAAACATTGGTTGATTTTCTTCACAATGTTATTTATGTAATTTGCAGTTTAAAGTTGACCATGTAAAAAGCTTTGAAAAAATCAATTAAGCGTCTTAAAAATGCTACTGTCGCCTGTAAAACATTTGATGTAGGTATTCATGTGAATATAAACAATACACGTTCATGTACTCGATTGACTATAATTTTTCCGTTGCAATAATTTCGGCTTACATATTTCTTGAACGGGATTTTCTCAACTTTTCAATGTAACTATAACGACGGTATGTTACCAACGTTTTGCATGCGATAGTTGTTGGTTACGAAAAGCTTCTTTTGCTGGCGTGGTCAGTTGCTTGGTTGATAATACGTCAAACTGGTAATACCCCCAAACCCGTCCAGACATGCGCCTACCGACCATCGACCTCGAAAATTAGTTCCGCAATACTATTTCGTGTCAGAGGGCGCTACGTTCTGTCGAGCTTTTCTCTGGATCGCGAGCTTTGTGGTACCAGCCAAAACTACGGGTGTCGCTACTCTGTCGATTAGCTTTAAAATGTTCAAATAATTGTAATTTAATCATAACATGAAATAATAGAAAACTGTAATACCAACTGTAAAAATGGTTGTATGGGCTAGTACCCAAACCTTATGTATTCCTTTTTTTATCTCTCAGTTGAGAGAACTTAATGAAAAAAAAATAAAAATAATGAAATTCAAAATAACGCTCTGCAAAATGTACGGACCTTTGCTTCATTAGCTTATTTAATTTTTTCGATCTGGATAGAACCATCGACACTTCATTGACTAGAGGAGAAAAGAAAAACTTAACTAAAATAAAAGGAAAGTAATCTAGCTTATTATTCCAGGGAACCAATATTGATCAACCTTGACAAATGCCGAAATTAATTTGTATATTTTGTGTTAATTGCGTTATGATGAAATTAAAGTATCGAAAAAATCAATGGCATTCCTGTTGCTGTATGAAAATACCAAAATACATCGCAGGAAAGAATTTCAAAGGATCAGGCTCCGTGTATAGATCACTCAAAATAAGTTTATCGTTTCCGATAGTTGTATATAAGTATGAAGAAGAGATTCAAACAAATTTTCATCCGATGTAATACAGTTGTTCTATGTTTTGAAAGCGAACGATTGTAGAGTTGGATGCTATACACGACTAATTTTCCATTCTACTGTGAAAATAACGTTACACCATGTTAGGACCGTATATCTACGATTTGAAATAAATTCGACTCAACGGGTCCGTAACGAAATGTGATAAAATTATTTTAACGAACGATTGTTAACTGAACCGTGTGTAACTTGTATGTCATGTTCTATCGTCAAATAATAAGTGTACTCACAGTTTGTCTATTTGGATTAGTCGTAATCTACGTCACAGACCGCGGTGACATGTCAAAAATGAGTCTCTATCTACAAACACCGATCATTGCTGCTTATTTAAATATGTATCGGTTGAGTTGACAGATTACATTTCAATATTCTACGGATATTGAAAAATACATCAACGAATGTATTTTTAACAGGTGTTACAAATAAAATTAAGGCGGTACTTCCCTGTCATTTCTATGAGTCTGCTATTTTTCTGTTCAGTCTTGATTGGCTCATAATTTTAATTTTTTAAAAAGGTTTCAAAACCTCGGGAACAAATCAGCGTTCAAAATGGCGGCGTAATAACAAAAGAATCAAGACTAATGTTTTCAGTATGACATTGATAATTTGATATTATCCGTAATGCTTCATTTCACTTTCGACTAAACCGAATAGACAAGCAGTCTCCCTAATTAGTTCACGTTTAATTCCAAACGGATTGAAACGCTTGCATCCACTTAATTTTATCGAATAAGATCGATGTCGCACAAGTCAACACTACACAAATGATTGAGAATCTCTAACATATTTATAATGTGGTTGGCTAATCCTTCACTGGAATGAGCACACCGTTTTCAATTTCAATGATTAGCTCAAATAAACAGATTAGAGTAGTCTAGCCGAAAAAAGCATCTACGTTTGCACAGAGATTCCGAGGTAAGATTGCATTTTTGTCAAGTTCACTTTGGATTTGTGCGAAAGAATGACAAAAAATAGAAGCAAGGAAAACAGTGATTAGAAGTTTGTACTTTACTGGATTTTTTTTAACCTAACAAGACGTGTGCATATATATTTAAGTGAGTGGGTAGATAATTGAGGATATTGGTGAGTCGATAACCATTCAGACACAACCCGTGGATGGGCTCTGGCTGATCCCCAACTTTCGAAGATCACTGCGTTTCTCCTTCCACGATATTATTACGCTTGTTCTTAGCAGAAAATCTCATAGTAAAGTATCAAGCCACGAGCACTATGAACGGAGTATAATAGTCCAAGCCCATTACTCGTACGTCGTAAAAATGTTGCGAATATCGTGACCAACGGATGCCCTGATGCATTCTAGGCCGAAGGAACCTCACATGCACATTACATGTCTACATCGCGCGTCCTTTATCGAGAAATTAAATATCAACGGGATTTCAACTACTCTTGCTAACCAGTCGCGTTTTGTGACAATTATTTAATATAACGTCGTAACTTGGGTTACATTTGTGTCATTTTTACACTTCAAAGATCACGTATTCTAGACAGCGGCCAAACTATAATAAGCAATCGTGGAATCGGGTATGGTATTTTTTCAAAATGTTTAGTCCAAAACCTGACCTTATTCCATAATAGAAAAGTATATTTCAGATGAAGTGTCGGTATACTGAAATTTGACTCTACTTATACACAGGTACGCGGTACGCCTCGAGGCTGGACTTGAATCTAATTCACCGCATTTGCTGTGAAAAATATGTAGTTCACGTTCCTTGCAAATTTTCTGTAGACGCAAGACAAATTTAGGAAACCACGGAGGCGTGAAAAGTTTAGTTTGAGGCAAGACTTTCACGATCCCCGGTTCCACCCTCGAACCGTCAAGCATCTGCGAGGTGACGAGAATACGTGTGGAAACAGGAAGTCGGTGTTCAATTGTTCTACGGTTCCAAGTATCCAGTAGTTTTGTATATTCGTGTAGCTAGCACGGAAGCGTGCGTTCTGAGGCTGGGCGCATCAATATGCACGGGTATCAACCCTTTCCTGTAAAGTCGTTAGCTCTCGGTGCCCAAGTATTTTGTAAACATGGAAGTCAAGAAACGTGAGAATCATCTCTGGCCTGTTGACCAATGGGACCCGGCAACCTTGTTAGATCCGGCGACCCTGGCTGCCGAACCTTCCCCCGTAACCCTCCTAGCGTTATTTGCATGTCCCGCTGACCTCCTTTTTCTTTTTTCCCTACTTCGTCTCTGTTCCATGGTTTCGAGACCGCCGAAAACTGCCTCTAAACTCTCCGCAGCGCCAGGCCGAGACGGTGTTTCTGCACCTAGTTAACACCTCGCCTCACGGTTACGGGTATACAGGGCCAAATAGAGTTTTTATCGACCTTTGTCAAAACTACGGTAGTAGAAACCGCGGCTTCTTGCCATCAGATCTTATTCTTTGATGTCATTCACCGATAGATCACAGATTTTTAAATTCCGTCAAAACCGGCGACTCGCGAGCAAGAATGTGATCCAGATGAGTTGTAGCCCCTCTATTACAAAGTGAAACGCGGTTTCAGGGTGACATGAAGATGAATACATATGTGCTTGTGACATTTTAGAATACATTTCATATACGTCATTACTGCTTGTATCAGCGATTAAGGATAACACATTAGCTAGGATCTGAAAGTCTGCTCAGTCCTTTTCTGAAAGTAGATCTTACTCAGTAATAAAGTACACGAGTAAACTCTTATCCATATTTTTCACAGAAGTACTTTGGATGCATGAATCACGTCATCATCAGCATATAATCGATCGACTACGTAAGGTGTTATTTTGTTCCAAAATGAATGCGTTTCTTGATAAATAGAATTTTTCTTTCAAACAATAAAACGGATGAGATTGGGAGTGAGGCTCTAGGATTCCTCAAACCTGTAAATTATCTGACCAGGCTTATTAAAATCTTTATCTATCGATCAACAACAATTACAAACGTACGCAGATGTTACGGTCGCGATGTATAAACGTAATGAACTAGGCCGTTGGCACAATGTATTATTAGTCGACATTGTAACGATGAGCTTATTTCCAAAAGAAACTACGATGTTATGTTATATAAGTTTTACTCTTATGACACTACCCTTTTTCTGTCAAATTATGGTAGCTGAAATTTTAAATTCATTTCAGTGCGGATCGATAATCCGTCCCGTAGGTATCGAGAATGGAGGTAGACCGTCGAGCCGCACGTACTTGTAGTGGCACGTATTGGAAAACCGCGTTTCAGCTGCCGTTCGTTTCATGTACAGTACAGCACCGACATAGGTATACCAGCCGAGGTGAAGATTGTTCCATCGGCCTGTGTGTATTCGTTGTTTAAGTTGTCAGCCCGGAGCTCCTGCGCAGTATTCCTGCAATACCTGTACCAATATACCAATGCAAAGAAGCTCGTATGTATGTCATGGCAGCGATGTAAACCCGCACGTATTCGTACGACGTGAGAAATCCTCACGATTTCAACAGCTATCGTTCGCGTGTGTACAACATCGTGCGAGCGATGTGGAAACCGTACTCATGCGCCAGTGGTACGAAGACGGCTTCACCTTTACACCCTTAAAACCTCCCTGCCACCGGTATTTCACCCCGTTCGCTAACCGGTACTCACAGTCCGGTGGTTACCGTCAAAAAGTGTTTTAGCGGGGGCGCCTGCCCGCCGATCCATCCCTCGTCAACCATCCGAGTTCCAGGCCTGGGGTGACTAATCCCGGAGCTGTTAATTAAAAAAGTAGTAGCGCCAGTCGACGGAGCGATGCGCCGATGCAGGGGGATGATGACGAGGAGCCGTAACGCGGGCGGCTGCAGGGCTGCCAATATACCCGAAGGGACAGATGCACAAATGTTTCTCCCCCGCACGGGACACGGCCGCCCTTCCCTGCCCCCTCCCTCCGCACCGTGAAGACCGCGTGACACATCGCAGCCCCGCCGCACTCGAACTGTCCTGCAGCCATGCAGCCATGAATACATTACAAATTAACGCACGCGACAGACGCGTTCTTAATTGCTTTAATTAAAATTCACGCTAGGCGACGGAACGCGCGTCCGCTGGTCGTTGCTACCGGCGCCGACCCGCCAGACTCCAACCTCCGGCTATTGTTATCGAGTCACCTGACCACTGGTGGGCGTATAAGGTTATGGGAATACGAAGGGCGGTACACGCACGTACGTATCTACGTTTCGCATTTTTCTTGTTTTTCTATTTTCTATCTCCCCATTGTACCGAATCGTGGTAGTAGACGTAGGGTCAAACTCACGTTTCTACGACTGCATCGAACGGACGGATGTCGACGAAGAATCGAACGCAGAAGTCCGGAGAAAAGTTTACCTGGGTTACGGTTCGTCCCGGCCGACTCTGGAGAAGTCGGAGAGGAGAGGCAAGGGCTGGGACCAGGCGGGCGCGGTGTTATAGACGGGTGGATCGGGACGAAGAGAGAACGGGGTCCACGGTGCGTAACTTGGGTGAGGGTTGCGCGAGGTCGAGGCCGAACCGGGGTGGCAGCGGCGGTAGCCACAAGTGTCCGCCCGAGCGCCCTCTCTCATTAATTCTCCACCCTTGTTGCTTGTTAAGAGAGCCTACGCCTCCCACCGGTGCCGCTGCCAGAGCCAGAGCCAGAGCCGGAGCCAGAGCCAGAACCAGAGCCACCCCCGCCCCTGTCTCTCTGTCGTTCGCGAGGGTGAAAATGCTTCCTCGAGTGTAAGCGGATGAAGCACGCGCGCGTGTTGCGTGTCGGCGCTTCGGTCCGTGTGTTCGCTGTGTGTGCGTGAGTCTTTCGGTCACGAACTAAGCAACGGCTCTCGGCTAGAGGGGTGAGAGTGAGAGGGCGGGAAGAACGATGAGCGTTAAGTGGGCAAATCGAATCGAAGAAACTGGGTGGCTGGCACTTTGGATGCTCGGCGCATCCTCTGTACAGCCCTCGGATATAATACGTAGGAGCACGCCGATGTCAACGCGACGATGACCCGCTCTTGCGGGCCTTTCGGTTCATCGTCGAAACAGCGTAGCTTCCGGACGATAGAACGGAAGGAGACAAATCTCCCGTATCCCTGAACAAGGGATGTTATTTCCGGCAAACTTCTCTCCTTGTTTTTAAAGGATAACACGAGTAAAACCAAATTCATAAAATTCGTTAATGCAGGGAGACGAGAAACAGACGTACCCAATATTCAGACGCATATATCTAGTTAGTTGGTCAATTTAACAATTTGCTTCTGGACAGGAAGCAAGCGGTTCCGCACTCGCGACAATATCCGCGGACCCGATTTTATTTTCAAGACATCTCTCCTTCTACTCCATGTTCTCGATCAACGAGGGATATCGCTTCTGCTTGCCGGTCCCACTCAAGGAGAAAGTAAAAAGAAAAATCAAAGCGAACAAGGAGCGGGAAGAGTATAACCCACCGCGACGTCGTCGATGCTTTCTCTGTCTCGCTCGCTCCGGTCACTCGACCAGTACCAAACGGCCCCGGTAATAACTTCGGAGTGCCTACACTGGCGCCCGTGCAGAGCGCCAAGTAGCGCTTCTCTTTCTGGTACACCTGCACGCAAGGGGACCGTTAACGTAGCTCCTCTCTCCTCTCCTCTCGTTCACCCCGGTTTCCTATTTCCTTCTGCTTTCCGCTCGTTCATGATTCTTTACACGCAGGCATTTGCGTATATACGTGTGTAGTAGCCGTATATTATGTATACGCGTGCGTATGTATGTGCGCCCATCGTATACGCGATGCCTATCCTCGGCGCCACCCCCCATCGCTTCCGCAGGTTTCCGCCCTCCTTCGGGAGGCCAAAGGCTCGTCCCTCTGTCCCTCCGCGGTTCTCCAACCCTCGCGAGTCCCCGCACAACCTGAATTAATTCGCGCTACCCGGCCTCCGAAGCCAGGCCTCGTCCTAGCCCGGATCGAACGCTGCAGGCCCTTCCGACGAAACTAGAGCCGAAACTTATTCCCCTCGCCATTGCTGCCGATGGAGTGAACTTGACTGGGAAAGATTTACCGAAACTGATCACCGATCGTCGTTTCATACCAATCATCTCGTCGAATCAAAGCCAGTTATACAATGCGCTCATGCTCCGGAGGACGTCCTTTGAGCACGGACCGATTGTAGCTGTGAATAAATACGATCGCTTTCATCACTGCAAATTTGTACGCTTCTATGATATAAAGGACTCTTCCTGACGAAAATTAATCCGGTTATACATATTTTTCATTAGGTCACTTTCTGATAAATTCCAATTCTAACGATACCATTCTGGATATTATAATCGACGTACTAGGAGCACCAATGATAGATATGCGTGTGGGATTGGATCTTGAAAATAATGTGCCGTGCAAGGAAGAATCTTCGACAGATACTATTTACAGGTTTAAGCAACAAGTGAGAGGGCACTATCTTCTTCCCCCATCTTGCGTAACTTTGTGGTAAAAAATCTCAAGGAATTGTTTAAAAATAAGTTTAAGAGAGAGTCTTGACTTCTTATTTAAAAATTCTAAGCGCTAAAATTGGTCTCATGTATTTACTGCGGTAGTTCAACAAGGTAGTAGGGGGCCATCCATAAATTACGTCACACGAATTTTAGAACTTTTAAACCCCTCCCCCCGTCCTTGAGACAGGTTGTCACATTTTTAGAACCCCCTCCCACCTGATGTGACGTCACAAATTTTTCAAACTTATGCATGTATTCAAAAATAATCAAAAGAAAACAGTTATTTCCATTTTTTTCTTATTTTCATTTATGTGACGTCACAAAGCTGCCCCCCCCTGTCCCTTGTCACACTATGTTACATTACGGTGATATCCCCCCCCCCCCTTAACGTGTGGCGTAATTTATTGATGGCCTCTAGTAGTTCAATTAAATCTTCTCTATTAGTAATTAAAAGATACGTATTAATCACTTGCCACCCTTTCGGTAACACCTGAACCATCTGCTGACCGCTCAACGCCTGTACGTCGCGTCCTATCACGTCGACGCAAACGGGGACGTATTCCTCGTGATCAAAGGGTTTACGGTTTTAAAAAAGACAGACAAAGACGCAAAGAACTCTAAAACCGGATCGAGGCTCGGTCAGTGAAGCCCAGTGAACACGAGCGGTGCGCTTTTCAATGACTCCTTTTCTCGCATGCAGCTTACCGCCGCTTATTCACGGCGACGAAGTGCGCGCATTATTTAACCAGGAGGACTGTTTAACGGAGTATTATACGTGCGGAATAATACCCAGCATGTACTGGTCATTATCTCGGCACGCTCGTAGGGGGCAAACATTAGCCACACCATACACAAGGCATGCCGTAACTCGCCGATGGTAAGCCGGTAGCTGTGCTGTTTGTGAAAAATTATGACACTGAAGTATAAGTGAAATTTGTTTACTTGAACTACTGACGAAACTGCATTGTAAGAAAAATGCGGTCTGCAGGTTTATCCTATAAATTGTAATCTGATGAAAATCTGACACTGTCCGGTCTTACGTACCAGGTGCTTTAATCGATCAAGTTTAATCGAAAACTCAAATTATCACTGATACCGAGTTTTTTTTTTTTTTATAAGTTTTTAAGGGGTCATTCAAATCTGGTGGATATGGATAAATGACGAACTTCGGCTTAATGATATGTTCCTTGATTGCTGGAACCAAATTTGGAACTCACGATCAGTATTGGTGATGATGATATAGTATTGTTTCGAGTCTTCGATCAAGGTTGAATATGTGAATACGTCACAAAAATTGTTTTACAGTAGTCCGATTTTGATAAATTTCGACTCCACTATTGTTTATAGCGTATGATATAACAATGCTGAATATTTACCCATGGTGGAGCATGTATTTTTCTTTATCACTGATGAACTCGAAATACGGATATTGGGTGTTTACCAGGTCAGTGGTTATGAATCTAAGCTCAAAATTTTAGAATTCGAAATGGTGGATCCAACATGGCCAATAAAAATGCAAGAAGTTATTTGATTTGGATAAAACTGGTGAGCCGGAAGTTTCTGAGATTGATGAGTACGAATCTGATGTAAGAATTCAGAAATTAAGAATAACTGACTCTTTGAATTTTTTTGCCCTCGAGAATTTTGGAACTCAGAGTTCAAATTCGCATTCAGCGACTTCAAACCCCTGGCATCCAAATCGTGGGTAAATCGGAGCAGTTAAAATGAAAAGGCTATGCCCCGAACGGGTAAACAGCCAGGCTGCCTCTTCTCGTCTTAATTTCGTTAATATATGCGTGATAGAGAAATTTCACTTACACTCGGCCATCCTAATTTCTCATGCCGCGAGCTACGGGACACCGTGTATAAGTGTGCAACGGGTTCCTGCAGCAGCGCGTGCGTGTGAGCGTGTGTGCCATGGTTCTCTCCTTCTCTTGGCTCTCTTCTCCCTCTCTTCCCGCCGTCTGTGGATGCGGGAAAGGGTTATACGATGGATGAATACGGCACAGGATACGGCGCGTTGCGCGCTTCGGTACGAGTTGAACGCAAACACGACTGCGGATCGCTACCGGCGAGCGAAACGGAATCGCAGAGCTGCGGGAACGGACGGCGGGACGGCGGAACGGACGGAGCTAAGCCTCTATTATTAGCAGATGGACGATTATATCGATTTTTCCTAACGTTTTCAAGTCACCCCATCGCGGCGCCCGCCGGTGCGGTCCGTTACCGCTGATCGTGAGCGGTTCAAGCCCCGCCAAGCACATTTCCTCGCCAATTATTATTCGACGACGACGACGACGGGGAAGTTTTAGAGCTGATTGATTCTGACCCAGGTATAAACCTACCGCGGAACGAACCTTGCCTAGCGTTATAAGGCTGCTCGTTAAAAGGCAGCTCGTCCTTTGTCGAGCTCTAACCTTATCACCTTTGCAATCAAAGGCGCGAATTAAGTCCGGCTGTGAACTCTCGGCGCGACTCCACGCGTTGGAAGAAATATTATCGGGAGTCCGGGTCGTCTTGTCCCGTTTCTTTCTCGAGTCAACTTTGAATAGCTACTATTGATACGGGAAGCTGTGCTGGGGTAACAAATTCACTACACTTTTCGTAATTTTACTGAATCCAAGCACATTTTTAATTTACAACGCAGCCAGTCTGGTTCGGACATGAATGATTCTAACTCTCACGAAAAGAACGTACCGGAATATATACTGTAGATCCAATTTCATCAAAGTCTTACTCACGGTTTCAAATTTAAGTTATCGTGTGGAAACTGGTGAAAAATCTTGTTTTTAAAGTTAAATAGTGATACGTCATGTTTGAAATTTCGAAACTTGAAGCGTATAGATAAACCTATTTATATCTTTCAGCCGTACGATCGTTGGTCATCAGAGGGAACCTTTCCCTATCAACAGCAGCCGTTCGGAGTTAATTTGAAAATCAAACACGACAGGGTGACCAACCCCCTTGAAAGAAAATAGCCAGCATATCGGAGACGAGAGGATCGAATATTAGCTATCCTCTGTCTACGTCTGCAGCAGCACGCTGCTCCAGCAGCTTTCTAGTTCTGCCTTACCTTCTCGGTACTGTTTGCGCTCAATTCACACCAGTTCGACGATCTCTCTATAGATTATACACGTACATGTGCCCATACCTACGTCGTACATACGTTATACCTACGTTCCACGCAAATATTTCCACCGTCCCGTCCCATTCCGGCACTGCAGGCTGGCTCGTCGCAATTAGTTGAATAAATAAAAGTTACCAATGAAAAGAGCCGCGTCGGAGTTTTCCCTCGGGATATTCTTGACGGTTGCCCCGATAGCGCAAAGGGATGTGTGAACGGGATTCTCTTCCCTGCTCTAATCCGCCCGGATCGAACCCTGTTCCCGACAGCCTCGTCCTGGTACAAAGTTGTGAGTCGGAGTCGCTATACGTACATATATACATGTGCATCAGTACCGACGGATAGAATATGAACAGAAAATTGGTTCGAATTAGTTGTTTCATTCACAGTCGAACTAGACGGGTTTATTCAACATTGCGTTGAAATAAAATAGACGCTCTGGCGGTGAGTTGGATGAAAATCTTCGAAGTACGAATGTAAATTTTGACTCAATCCCAAGTATTTTTCAATTCGATATCAAATTGAGAGTGGAATGTGATTCGAACGTTTCTGATTCCGACTGTGCGTAGACGGGTAAAATTTACTGAGAACGAGTATAATACACATATGTTTACGCAAGAAACGATATCATTGTACCATTGTTGACAATAATTGCAGACACGGATTTAGCGAGAGGCAAAATTGAAGATTGCAGATTGCAGAAAATCGAATAAAACGTGAAAACGGGAATTACAACGAAGTCCTGCACAAAAATTGGCATATATTCTTCAATGTATTTGAGGAAGGGGTGTAATTTTTTTTCCTACATCGTGAAACGCTCCCACCAATGAAGTACGTCTTCAAACATCATGATTTTCGTCGTATCTATTAAGAAAAAAATAGACCTGTTTCGGTAGTTGAACTTTGACGACAGTTAAACTTAAAGGGACACGATATTTTCCCGATATATTGTCGAATCCTTTGCCCAAAATCCAAACATATCCGAACCATTTTTCATTTCGGTATTAATAAATGTCTTGGCAGCATCAGGTGCAATGTCCATAGAACATAATATAATCGAACCACGCGTCTGGCATAAAATATCTTGTGCTGATAAATATATTCTCAGAATCCACTGTTTATATAAACAGATATTGATACAACCTTGTATTTCTCTCGCAATAAGTGGCCTCTAAATGTATCAAGTCATCCTGGATGTGTAAAATTGCGTGCTGCTGGTCCGACGGATTATAACGTAGAGACAAGTGGATGGTATTTGACGGTTAGGTGATAGCGTCTAACAATAAGATACCTGATTCCTTCTTCTTTAAAGCTTGACAAGGACGACGATGGACGAGCAAAAATTGATAACGGCTGCGGAGGTTCGTTGGTGACCCCGTGCCCCCCTGCAGCAAACGAGATTCTCGAATATTTTGCATATTTTACTACGCCATAATGTCAGAAGGAACACGCAGCGCCACAGAACCGGATGCTGTTCCTGCTGGATCACTGGACCAGTGCAGTCGAGGAGTTTAGGGGTGCTGGGCGCCGAGACGTAGTCCGCGTGCAAGGGTGCGAGGTTCGAAAAGTCCGAGGGAGGTTTTTATTGGTCGCTATTGAGAGTTTCGTCAAAAGGGTCTCCTTTTCGAGTTCTGGCTGTCTCGGCTGCCTTGCGAAAACGGAATGGGGAAGACACGATGCGCGTGATGCTCCTTTTGCAGGAAATTTTTCAACGACGTATGACACTAAAGGCTTAGGGCCCAAGGCGATTCCATTACGTAGATCGGGTTCGAGTGAAAGTCAGAGACGTTGTGGCTTTGCCACGTTTCTTTCAAAAGATGTGCACCAATTGACGTACTTCGATGGTAAGCCTTAGGTACAGTCAAGAAGAAGGCTATAGGCCTCGAGGTATACATATAATACAAAATGTATGGAGCGCAAATGTACCGAATGCTTTCTGTGAATAGATAGACAACCGAAGCTATATTTTAGTTCGGTACTGCCATTTTTAAAAAGCTATTCCTAGCTGACTCACGGAGTCAGTGTCAGCTGCCAAATCAGATCTTCTCAGCAACGGAAGTATAAACCTCAAATGTAACTGAGATGAGGTGGAAAATTTGTATTCGAAATGTTTGCGCGATCGGAATCTCTCTAATTAATAAACTAAGTAAAATTCAATCTCACATACCGGAATCGCGAATTTTGCGTAGGTATAAATTCGAACAAAACCACACAGTAAACAAACGTATACGGTAGATCCATTAATTATTCGTCTTTGCGTCAGTATTCCATCGAACTTTAAGAAATGCCAAAGAAACTAGTTATCCCGTGGATTAAGCCGTATAAAATTGACGACCGGTCTAACGTTGGAATATAATCATCCGGGAGAAATCTTGCGATCGGTAAACAGTCCGACTTTTCCAGTCCACGATGCCGGGAGTTTCTCAACAGTCAACACCGTCAACCGTGGTAAGAAAAATGTATGAGAGACGGGACTTTGTCCCGGGCGTGCAAGGTCGAATGCAAAGCGGTGTCGAGAGCGGGGGAGGGCGTCGGGGAGGTCGAAGGGGGCGCCGAGGCTTTACGCGTTTTATAAGGGGTGGCGGATGGCGCGCGTTCTCTGCCCCACCCCCCTCCGCCCCATGTACATCGTCCTCTCCTCCGCACGCCTCGCCGCTTCCGCGTACGGGTTATCGACGAGGTTGCCTGTATACAACGACGCCTGAGTCTGTGGGAGTAGTGATCGAGGAATTTAATACCGGGTTGCCCGACTCTCGGTGTGCGGGCTTCGCGCGTGTGTTTGTCGGTGTGGAAGCGCGATGCATCGGGCTTCGCTCGATCCTCGATGCTTTACGCCAATGGCGTAATACTAGTAAGGCCCCCGGGCCCGCGGGCCTTAATGGTACCCGCATCGGTGTGGCCGATTTCCGTTCGATTGCAACGATGGAGGTCCATCGGAGAATCGTCACACCCTGATGGGTCTTGTCCCTTTTTCACTTGAAAAACGTCACTTACGTATTGCTCGTAACATTGAGGGGATATTTCGTATGAAAAATTAAGATTTTTTTATTGAGAAATATTGTTTTTTAATGTAAAAATATGTAATAAAATACACCCCAAAAATTGGAAAAAGATTCATTTTGTTGTTATTGAAAAAAAATAATCGCAGAAATCACAGTTGTTTTAAGTGTTCTAAAGCATGTTACTCCCTTGACAATAAGATGGATGTAAAGATGTAACAGGTTTATTTTAATTCTGGTTGCAATGCGTGATATCAACAGTGTAATTAGGGGAATACCGTTACGATCGAAACCTCTAGTGTATTTTTACGGTAAATATTAATTTCTATTGTGCTCGAATGAAATTTCAACGGCAGGATCTCATAGATTAAATTGTGAATGAATATATCATTTCAGAGAAATAGTGAACTGACGACGAATTTTTCACAACCTTATCTATTGTACATTGAGCGAACCGAGGCCCATGAGACGAAATTATATATGATAAGCTACGTATGTTTGGCCCAAGAAAAACCCCTACAATGTTCCACAGAATCCATGATCCGGTAGCCTGATACTTTCCGTGATAGTGTAATTTACTGCAGGACCTATTCAAATTATAAATCCTTCCCGTTTCAAATCCTTCTTCATTTGAATACGCTGCATTTGTGTATAAGTACTTGTATCAGATAGGACTCCGAGGATACTTGCGGGCTTCAAGTATCGTACTTTTCACGATACTTGAGGCGCTCTTCAAGATGACCTACCGACGGTGGAAAATTTAGCGGAAAAGAGATCGAAACTCCTGAAGAACCTGGGAGGGCGTGACACGGACGGAAAACCACTCGCAGAATTGCTCTGGCTAATCTTGAAACGACTCAATCTCGTGTTCAGTTAGAAGCATGCTTTAACGGTTTTGAACCGTTACCTTAGAGACTAAACAGCACAGCTTCCATACCTTAGTTTTATAATTCCAGTTCCGTTGAACCCTACTGGCTGTTCCCTTAATCCACTGGTGCCCTTTAACTCCTAGGGTGTATAAATTTCCTCATTCTGATGTCAGATCATTATGCTTCTGATAAGATCTTAGTCTGCTTTATCGTATGGATTAGCCGGCGATGACTCGAGGGTCTGACTCGGGACACCATTAACACTTTTCTCTTGTTTTTTACTCTATTTCACTGTTGGTAGGTAGAAACAAGAGAATCATGTTTATTCAAAACGTGACAACTTATCTGTTACGTGCATGTTGTACGTACATATAATACCGTTGTGAAACAAGCCAACGACGAGTCCCTGCAAGAATAATATTTTACGCGATTCTTTAACGTGATACATCGCTTCTCCAATGTCTCGTTATAAAAATTAAGTGATTATTGTGTAACGAATATCATTAAAACATAAACCATCCAATAGGGTTTCAAGCCTGCTCACAATTAGCCCGCTATATTACGGGCAATTACGACATTTGCGGTGCTTGAATGTCGTCAGGGCGAGATTTGGGGTTCCCAAGGAACCAAATTAGTCACTCATTGCCAGAGAACGCTTGCTTGAGTTTAGGGCATTAACGATGGTCCAACATAACCGGGTGCAACACCACCTAATCTGACCAGAACAACTTGGATTTCGAGTATATCAGTCACGTGGCAGGCTTTGATATGGAAATCTCACAGCTGAATCTACGAATCTCTAAAGGAGCCCAAAAAACTTACGATTACATTTAATTTTCTTATCAAACGTGAAACTCATTCGACTAAAAGCGGTTGAAAAATGAAGTTTTGCTTTTAATTTAGGGCGATCAGAGATTTTTTGGTTTCTCAAGACAGAGGATTATGCAGCTCACAATCAGCTACGTTCGCAAAACTGAGAATCATTGCCCAGTTAAATCTGGCTGCATTTCTATTCGCGCAAATTAGTATTTCAAGTACAGAGTTCAAACAAGAGTGAACACTTGTGTGCACCAATGCTTTTGAATCCCAATTTCAGTGGTAGATGTTCTCGTCTGAAATTGATTCGGTATAACAATATTTCTCTTGACGAACCGGTTGAGCATTTGTGGAGTTTCAAGCTAATCATCAGCATGAATTGACATGTTATACATTCCAATTTGTTCAGAAAGGAATCTCTGAATAGTATGAATATATAGGCGCAATGACGCCGTCTTTTAAACTAAAAAATTAGAATTTCATGTCATGACCTATAAACAGCTGGTCCATACCGATGTTACGTTGTATACCAAACCAAGAAATTTGTATTCATTACTAACGCTCAATTGTCGAGATTGTCTTTCCATTTCACGCTACGCGTTTTCAAAGCACGGTTTTGACTTTTCTCAACTCTACCACTCATATACCAGACTTTCAATGAATTTATGTAATGACGGAGGCCTTTGAATCCGGTAAAGAGTGCAGTGCAGTTCTGCGGACACACATTATTTACACTTAGCGTCGCATCCGGCCGTCTGTCTCGCAAACCACTGAGGACAACTCGATAAACCTTTTTGCATTTTAAACTGAAAACAAGGAGCGGCATATATTATCCTGAAGATTAACCATCGAGTTCAGACATTTGGTCACCGTTTCATTCAATTCAAATGACTCCACGACGAACATTTTGACGATCGTAAGTCAGTCATTTGTCTATTCTTCTATTCCGAGTCGTTATTTTCCCCATTAAATTTTCTCCCCGAATGAAATGGTTCGCATTTCGTTAGCAGTACAAATGGGGGTTGCGTCAAGAAAGACCTGCTGCCATACCGCGATACCGGTACGATGACCAACGTGATTTTGGTTATAAAATTGGCCTTTGGCAATCTCACGCGACCCTTCGTATTACACAAAAATTTGCAACGGCAGTACCACCGGCGTATTGAAAACTGTTGCGAACATCGAACGCAGCATCGTTTTGACCATCCCTGTACTACAAACGCTCAACCGGTATATCCCTCTATGTACCCCGAGTTCCATAGACACCGAACCTTGATTGCCCGAACCCGCCTGGCTGGTAAGCGTGCCTCGATTACGAACCGCGGAAAATTCCCCGTCACCTGACGGGTATCCGGTTAATTGGCAGCTCTCGATCTCGCAATTTCGGTCGCCAATCGGTGCGGCTTCCCGCCGACACCTCCACCCGCTTCCGCTTCGACTTCTCCTCTCTCCCCGGTTTGCCTAGCGACGCGGCGTCCTCGTTCCGGTTTTCCTCCGCGTCGGCGCGGGGACCAAAACGCCGCGTAATTACATCTTCATTAAAACGGCGTCGGCCGCGCCCCCGGCGCGCAGAGGCACCCTCGCCTACCCTCGCCGGGATGTGCGCGCACGTGTGCGTTTTTCTTCACGCATACTCACGCTTCTATTCCCCGTGCGGGCGCGCCGTACTTACACGTACTCGTCCACGGCCACCCTGCTCCGCTTCTATACGTGCAGTTTAGCCTCCCTTGTTGCGACAGCGAGAGCGAGAGAGACGGAGGAGGGATCGATGCGTCGCGCCACGGGCCTCCTCGGCCCTCTTTCCTCCTTCCGCTTTCCGCTCTCCGCGCGCCTATATCCGCGCTCACTTTCCGACTGACACCGCAAAATATGCATGCACCCCGCCTACCTACCTGTAGGTCACATATGGGCCATTCCGCGCCGACTCGACACGGGCCAACCCCAATTTGGTATTGCGATTGGTATCGGTAGGTGTATGAAATGACCCAATGAGGATGTTTGACGATGTTTTTGAAAAGTGGAAATTGTAATTCGGATACTCGGAAACAAGTCGGCTTCAGTTTGCTGTAGTTGGTACGAAATTATGGTAAAATGGATATCGTTACAAGTTGAGTTCAAATGTTGTGCAATTGCGAGAAAATGTCAGTACTGTTGCACGTGTGAGTAATTACAATATTAATCTGTTTATTTGGATTATCACACTTTTTCGATGAACCAGCCGTCCGTAATCGCAAAAAAGTACACTAGATTTTCTGGTCACAGTTATAAACCTCGTTTCAACTTTCTACCCAGATCCATATTTTTTGGTCATTTTGAAAACGTAAGTGGCTGAGGTCGTGACGTTAATAAATTTTTCCCAATGCATGAAGCCTTTGAAAACAAAACGACCATACTCTAGAGGCTATTTTTTCCAAATTTCCCAATTTTTCCCACTATTCTAGATAGTTTCTCGCTCAATTATCAAAGTTATTTCTTCAAATTTTTCTCACATGTTCTGATCATGCGGTAGTGAGATATCCAAAAGTAAAACATTGGCACGAATTTTCAAAAGAAATTCTTGATGCTTTCTTGAGTTTGACCGTAACTGTCAATGTATTTGCAAAAAAAAAAAAAAAACTAGATACGGCTGAAATGAGATAAGAATGGTAGAGTGGAAATGGAACGACCCATATGTATAGTTATGGGAATGTGATGTACATTATACACCGAGCCGCAGGAGCTGATGCAGTAGTACCGAGGCATTCTTTATCCCTCTACGCGACCGCAGCCTCTCTCTCTTTCTCCCTCCCTCCCTCTCTCTCTCTCTCTCTCTCTCTCTCTCTCTCTCTCTCTCTCTCTCTCTCTCTCTCTCTCTCTCTCTCTCTCTCTCTCTCTCTCTCTCTCTCTCTCTTGACGCAACCTCCTCTCCTTTTCCGATCCTCCGCGTCCCGCCCCTGTCTTTATCTCTTTCCGGAAGCCCCTACTCACGGACGACGTAGCTGGCCACTCGGGCAAATATTGGAGCGCCCAGATTGACCGACGGATCCCCTGTAAGCACCGGTGGCGGAAGGGTTCGAATGCGAAGCCGGCTTCTCCGGCTCATTAAAAATGACTTTAGCTCGATCGGATTCTCCTAGTGCGGTTTTCGGGTAAATGGGTGTAGCGTACCCGCGAGATCTCGAATAGGATAAGATATGTACGCCTTCTGTATGTGTTCTTCTGGCACACCGTTCCACATCAAGCTCCTCCACTGACAAAAGTTTCTTTTGTTACAGTTACGTTGTAAAATAACGATCGATACGTTGCTGTAACTACAAGAAAATTTGGGACAAGTAACTAGTTAATATGGTTATAGTTGGCACTACTACATTTGCTGGTTATTGCAATGTTGGGATTGTTTAGTTGAACACATATTTTCATTTAGATAAGAGCTTAAAATTAATTTATCATTCTACCAAAAACAAATTACCGTAATCGAAAAGAATAGTAACGCACAGATTTTCTGGTTACTGTAATATCAGTTATAGTTAGGTCACAGTAGCTGTAAACAGAAATTTCATCCGACGTGTTTCGCTGTTTCGAGCCAACGAATAACCGCGACAATTCCTCTATAATATATCTCTTTGTAATCGCTCACCACTCCCACTGCTGCTGCGGATCGTGTAGGCCATATGGAGGACCGGAGAGTCGAGAGAAGCCGAGATAGGGAGGAGACGTACTCGCCTGGGACGCGATAAGACGTACCCTCGAATAGAGCTGTGCGACGATGTGATGTCCTGGGAAATGAGGCCTGCGCCGATGGCGAAGAGTCCCACTCTCATCACGAACCGTTCAATTTTCACTGAACTGGCTCCGAGTGATACCCTGGATATTTAAGAGGACGTATTACTCAACTTTGGTTAACGGAAGAAAGATACAGTTTCGATCACATTGTTATCATTTTCTCAGAACCTTGTACTTCTTGAGTAATTAGTACGATAGTCATGCCGGTGAAAACGTCCTGACTGTCTCAATTTCGTTCCAGTCATTTGATCATCAAACTTAGGTATCAGTTATATCAGCTAAATCAAGGAATGACCATTCTTTGCCAAATATGATATATAACAGGCAACAAAGTCATTCTGCAGAAAAATGACAATTAGAAACGGAGATGATCGATAAACCAAATAATGTGTTACCCTTGTTTGACGCACTTCTGTAGAATCACATATTTGACACACTGAGGTCGTTTGTACCCCGGCGACAAAAAATCGTTATAAAATATTAACGATTATATATTCTGGCTTGAGAATTTTTTTAGAAGTTTTTCATAGGTTACTTGTTGAAAATACACAGATTATATAACAAAATCTCAAAATGCCAGATGGTGTCACTGGTCCGATTTTTTTAGATTTAGTTACTTCAAATTAACGAAGACAAGGTGTGGGATCGTTTGAACCCCAGGATGTCAAGCAAGGGATACGAAAGCCCGAAGCTTCATTCATACGACAAATTTTTTCTCGCTAATCAAGAGCATCGGTTCTTTGACGGATCAATCACGATCCCTTTTTGTCAAAATAACCTGGAATTGGTGGCCTTAATTCCTGCCGGACGTTGAAGAATGCAGAGGCTGCAAGAGGCACTACGGAATAGGACTGGAGACGGGCCCACAATCACATTACGGCAGACTGGGAGCTTCGGTAACCCTATTCGGAAATCCAAGGATCGTCCGTCGGGCCGTGACCCCCGCTTATACGTTTATCCCGGATCGCCATCCGACTCCCGGCCATCGGCGATGGGGATCGCAATCCGAAGGATTATCAATCGGTGGCAATTGGCGGTACGTAGGCGGCGGCATCCGCGGGCGAAACCACGCACAACAATCACCCCGAAGGGTATCTCGGTGTATGGCCTTCCATTTGGTTTTCGTACATAGGTGTAGGTATACTGTGTATATTTGTAGGCATGTGGCGGACCGCTCGTGGCGATGGCGACGACGCGACGTTGGGGATGCTTGATCAAATTGTTTTTCCTGACAATTTTACTCACGCTTTCTTGCATTACCTAACCTTCGTAGGCGGTGTGAGGTGATCTTTGACCCCGTGCTCACTGCCTCCATGGTTGCCCAAACCCCAGGGAATACCGAAAGCTTCGTACCGACGAAACTCGATCTATGGATTTTCTGGCCCCCGAGGATGGAATCCTTGAGAAATTGAACCAGTGCATTCCAATTAAAACGAGCCTGGTAATATATACTTTGGTATTTTTCGTTGCGCGCGAATGTGGAAGGAAAGAGCGGCGAGTTCATACTCGCTGTGTGATGTTTCAACTGAAAATTTAAATTAGGGTGTATTGAAAAACATAATTTTTCTACACGGACTAGTGTGGAAAATTTCGCTCTCGACAAAAAAATTAAGCGCTGTCAAGGAGAACATTTTTGGTTAACATTTTCAGCTTGAGCAAACGGTTTCAAATTTTGAAATTTCCTTAATACAGCCGAATGCTTCTGAACATAGTAAGGAAATCAAGAAAAGTCAATACTGGTATATATTTTTTCAATAGGTAGCTTTAGGGGAGTGAAATAGGAATCTGGCTATACATATGTATATAAATTTTACTGGAGGGGTTACGAAAGTTTCATAAAGAACTTCCTCCTGAACTGCAGTATCTCGTGAAAATTGTAATTTAAAAAACTTACATAATACCAAAATACACGGTAAAGTTTCATTTTTAAAACCTGTAACTGTGCATTGACTTGGTAATGTCGTAACTCGAGTCCTAAAACAGGGTAAAATGTTCGATACCAAGATAAAAATCGAGGTCAGGGAAGAAGTAAATCTTTGCGTTAGGGTGCTCTCTCCTGTTGTCGGGATTCTCCTACCTTCCGTCATTAAACTAACGAGGTAGAAGTCGTCCGAATACTGTAATTGCGTAATTTTCGACGGAACTTCGGGTAAGCAGATTCATTCGGAAAGCAACCCTTAAACAGACACGCAGCCGAGTACGAAATGGCTTGATTTCGATCGAGTTTTAAAAAGAGCGATATCGCTCGGGGACCATTCTTTGTCAAAGCGTGGCACTTCTTCTCAGGAAGTGAGAAGAATCGAAAGAATTCGAGACGGTTGCAGCCGTGTAGCACCCTTCGAGGAAGACGACGTAGAGGACGACAACGATGACGCCGGTGAGTGGTTGTCTTTGATTTTCGACGTTTCGCGTCCGCGCTTGTGTAATCTAATAGTAGCGAAGTGGAAGGGAGCAATGGAGGGAGAGAGATTGCAGGAGAGTAGCAAGCCTGGCGTAATGAAATCAAGGGTGTAATGGCCCCGGCAGAGCGCTTTCCCCCATCCCCAAGAAGTGCCCCTGGAAAACTCCTGCACCGTACCGACTCCGCACCCAACGTCCTCGCGACCCACGGGACTCCTGGGGGTTTCACGTGCGGCGTAGGAACATTACGGACTAAGGCCAACCGGAGGGCGGACCTTCCGGAGGACCGTCGCGGAAGCACGGGACATTCCTTGACGGTTTTGCACGCGATAATTTATAAAATACAAATGTTTCTAGCAATGCTGGAAATTCGGAAGCAGTGGTAGCGGAGAATCATTTAAAGACGATGTTCGATTTAGTACACACTGACAATGAGTGAAGTGTGGCGGGAAATCGATGTTTTTGTTATGAAATAGTGCGTGGTATCAATAGTTGAGATTACGTATGCAATAATTGCTAGAGTCCTGACACATGCTTAAATCAAGTTTCATGTTATCAAGATACACGGCTATTGTATACATAATTTCTTGAAGAATAAAGTTCGCTATATTGCATATTCCGCGAACGTGCCACAGTTTATACCAAGGTTTTCTGAATATTTGTGTAGTTCCTGCCTGAATTCTTATTCATAGAAAATCGTGATAGCTAACCGTTTTTCAATTTTACCCACACGCAACACCCTGCATTTTTTACCACTTAAAATTTCCGGAGTATCGATTCAGTCCAAAAGTTGATAAAATTGAAAGTGACTGAAGCTGAATAGTACCAAAATAGATAGTTTGATGACCAAAAAACATCATCGTTTTCACTTTATATCGCGTGATGTGGAAGAAAGTGTCAATCAATTCATTTATCACGATATCTGATCGCAATGTACAGATGTCGTCAGAGCGACAAAAAAATCAATCACTGCTGCATTCTCATAGAAGCTTCAGCTTCAGCGTCAGCTTCAGCTTAGTGTCGCTAAATACGTGAATACGTTACCCCCACGCGCCGTCGTTCGACACACTTATAGGAATATGAATAAGTATAGGGAGTCGCGGACTAGCTGGTGGATGGGGACGAAGCACCGGGAAAGGTTGGCTGCTGCAGGGTGATCTCGAGAGGCAGGATATCCATCCGGCGGAGTTCCCTACACCGAAGCACCGCACAATCCCTGTCGAGCGCAAACGTGCGGAAACTTTGCGGGGCTTTTCTCGGCGTAACGAGTTCGACGAATCGACGTTTCCACAACGGGCCAAGCCTGGTTCCAAGATGGCGCCACACTCCGTTACGGTTCGATAGACCTATGCACGAATCTGGTATGGATATAGATGTGTATATACGTATGCACACCCACCCATGTTGTTCGTACGTATCTACTCTTTCATGGCCAGGAATATTCGTGTAGCCTTACCCCGGGACTCGTAGCGGATAAATCCCCGCTCAGAAGGGTAAGAAAAATGTAGAATTTTCAAGTTCTCTTACTCCAAGTTCCAAGCGAACCGGTACAAAGGGTTAATACCGTTGTGTTTCGTACAGGTCTTCCTTTGCGTACATGACTGTATTTGATCATGCTTAAGCTTAACTTTGCTTCGACGAGACTTTTTACCGTTGCAAGTAGAAAATTTTCAGGCGTTATGTATTATCTTATACTATCGGTTGCGAACATTGTTACTATTTCATGGATTCCTTTGAAGAAGTGATGCCTATGCCATATAATGCCGGGTTGTCGGAATAAGCAGCCCATTGTCAGTCTGATTATTTCCATCGGAAAACCACGGTGTAACTTTAATCAGACACATAGTAAATAAAGACGATTTCAACAAAAAAATGCTAGCTCGAGGGGTAATTTCACGATCAAAGTAGCTTGCTACTAGAAGATGGGACTCGGTCTTCAAAGTGTCTCGAATTTTCACACTTTCGCCTGTTTTATGGCCGACTTATACCGATCGTAGTAGCATCGCGCATAGAGTATGAGACTGCGGAACGAAAGGAGTTGCCTTCAAATTCTCAGCGTGTCAATGAGGATCTGAGCGACAACTTGCAAAAATTATAAGACGGGTCACGTCGCTCAGGTGCCAAATCGGCAAGTTGAGGTTTCAACTCGGTCCAGCTACACCTGGGTAAGCTTTTCCGCAGTTTTCCTTTTCCTTGTCACTTGTGCGAACGCGAGTGTTTCGGTTCGCAAGGGAAAATGTGAATACTTCAAAACACTTCGAATCACGTACAGTCTCAAATAACGCACTTTCGAGTCATATTTGACTTATAACTACCGGCAGATAATGAAACCAAGCAATCGGAGACGGACGTAGGCGTCATCGAAGCCAATGGCTGACTACACGTCTACCAGACGTTCAAAAATATTCACCAGGTGGTCAATTGGAATTCAACGGTCCAAGAGTTGAGAATAAATTGACTGGCGCCATCATGAAATAGTCGAGCAAAGCTCTGACAATTCGATAATTACTCTATTTTGTCGAGTCTATTACATTCGCTGTACAGCGAGTTCTACACGGTATCTAGTCTTGGGTTCAACTTTGTGTCAAGCTCAATGTTTTTGAAGAAATTCGTGAACACAGGGCTGGCACAGCTTCGATTTCAGACTCATTGAAAGCCATTGTCATATACTGCTCGCCGACTTATCGTCTTTCCGTCACTTCTACGAGTGAAATCTTTCACTCGTCAACATTAAACCGTCTTTACCTAGTTAACCGATAATCGGCATCTCGATAATCGCAGTATTACCTGTGTTGCTCTATAATGATCGAAACGCGAATAGCACCTTTTAGACGTTTTAACGGTCTTCGTGCATTCAGGTTTGCTTAAATTGCGAACCCATGTCGTCGAGAGGTGTGAATAACAGGTACGCCTGCACTCAGTTATACTCGAGTATGTACGTACGGTTTCAGCAGAGCTTCTGCCGGGGCAGAATCGCTGTTGGGCATTGATTGCAGGAGCTATATCTCCTCGGCCGTTCCAACCTGGAACGGGACCGGATCCCTTCGCGACGGCCGGACCGGGAAGTTTTACGTCCACCGCGGGTTCGCGTAGGCTCTTCCCTCGGCATCCCGCTCCCCCTTCCTCCTCCCCTTCCTCCCATCACGCGATCCCGAATATCCCCGTGTATTTCGTTCCCTGCCGTTTCGCCGGCAGCGCCCTCCTCGCTCGCTGATCCCGAGCTGTAACTCACACACACGCAACGGGCTGTTATCCCGGTTCCCGGTCCCGGCACTTCGCGCTCCAGACCTCCGGCTGTCCCTTCTTCACCCTCCTTTCTTCTCTCGCTCGCACAAGTGGTTTCAACTCGGCTCACCCGCGCTATCGTGTTACGCGTAATATGCCACCGTGATATATATTATACATATAGTGACTCGGTTTTATACGGGGATGGACTACGGTCCCGGTCCCGGTGTCGCCGTAGCGGCAACGTGGCTTCGTCCGTCAATTAGACTCCTGCACACACTGCCTGGCCTCAGGCCTTGGCGTCAAAGTTATTTACCATATGATTCCCCGGCTGCGTTTACCGTATTCAATTTACTGCCACAGCTGGTATCACTAATTCGTTCAATTCGTAAAGAGAACGACGAGGCGAACGAAATAATAAGGCCGATTTCGGGCAGGAATAAAACTAGCGAATATCGAAACATGCTGTAAAGTAAACACCGGAAATTAATCCGAAAATTTAGCGAGTGTCACGGGGGACGTACAGATGGATTATAAGCGTTTGAAATCATTATGGGACCCTTTTTCATCATCTAGGCAAGAGAAAAGTCACATCGCGATTACCGTTCGGTAAACTCAACAAGATCCAGCGAACGAATCGACTTCCAAATACCCATGGTTAAGATTGTCTTATTTATTTGCAACAGCCCACCCTCCCTACATTCAGACCCGTTTTCATAAGAATCAGGCCCTCAAGAAGATGCGAGGAGATTGTCGGTGAAAGGTGTATCTACAAAGATGGAAAATAAATTGTTGAAGCCCACCGAAGTTGTAAAATTAAACAATGCGTAGGCGAGGCATTCGAAGACAAAAAAATTATTGGAATCTAAGTCGTATCGGTTTGAGAATTCTAGAAACGTCGATAATACAGACTCTTGAAAATATTTGGGGGAGAGAGAAAAAATACGCGGTAGAAGCCCGACAGATGTACGAGCCACGGTAATTTTTATTTCATAATGAACAATTCCGGTTACGGTCAAATGGAGACAGATGTCCGCTGCAGTCAAGTGACAAAACTTAGCCTGCTTCTACCCCTCGGATACAGCTCGGTAACACAATAAATTCCGTATCTCCGTACGGGACCCTGCAGCTTGTCCCTGGTAACCTAAAACGAGCCCAAATTATTTCCCCAACTGTTGCAGGCTGGGATGAAAGTGACCAAAAGATCTTGCTAATTGGGAATACGTAATAGGTTTCTCTTCAAGTTTACTTTTCTGATTCGAATGCTCAATTAGAATATCAATGATTTGGCTAATCGAACAGAAGTGATTCTGATCGGTTTTTCATCGTGTAATAAAAAGAACGGTAACTGGACAAAAAGCGATATTTGGTGAAAGTGAATGCTCATTTTTGAATTCTTCCACGCGTATTCAACTCGAAGTGAAAACATTGAGTTCTCAAAAATAACGTATTGTTTCGACACGTATTTCTGTTCGAAAATTTACGCTACAGAGTAACAATGACACAAGACTGCATTGGGTTAAATTTTTGCACACGCTGTAGTAGTTTGTAATTTCACCTCTAACTACGAGCGTCGGCGGATAATTTTTACCAAAAGTCGTACAGGAGCAATTGACCGCACCTCTCTTTCCCCCGAGCTATGTCAACGGGTCAGTAAGAAAACGGCTCGTGGCTGGGTTATTATAATTACAGGTCTCAAAACTTACTCGCGATTGAAATGGCATCTAATTTCATGAAGGGATCGTGCAGGCTCAACGTTAAACGTGAACACCGCCTACTTACACAGCTGTGCGGAGTGACAAGGAAAGAGGAGGTGGTATCCTGCAGGCAGCGGAAATCCCCCCCCCCCCCCCCCGGCAAGAATCCTCGCGCGCCGTTAATCCTGAGGGTGGAAAGAAAGGGGGAAAAATGAAAGGAAGCGGACCACTTGGTGAAGCGGGAGAAAGAGCGAGAGGAAAAAATGCTAGGACGCGCCCGATGGCGCAGCGCTTATTAATAAAGTAATGGGATTTCTATCCACCTATTTCACACACACGCACGCGCACACGCACACACATAAATATATGTATATATTCCTAGCCGTACGAGAATAGGGGAAACCCCATCGGATTTGGATTTTCGCGCGGGTGACAGAACGCTAACCCGGGGCTCGCACAGACTCTCGGATAACAGACCGCGGCCAATCCAATTTCCTCGGGTGCGAAGTTTCACCCCGAGTGAGTAGCTACCCCGATATCCATACACCTTTGTGCGGCGGTTTGCCGACTTCGAAGTCTAGGACTGGCAAACTTGCCCAGCTAATCGTTGCGCACCGACTCCGTTAATTTGCGGATATACTTGACGTATAATATATTAATATATTTAGGTATTTAGGTCGTGAACCTCGTTTAAATGTCGCAAGGGCGGATGTTTGATCCGACGAAAATTTGACCGACTTGTCGAAACAACTGACGCGTTATAGTCCGGAATGTAGGTACTCGTCTCCGAGTGCTCGTGGTTGAAAAAATGAATTAATTCACCGACTTCTCCCAGAAATTTCATAACGATTTACGTGAAACGCCTAACAGCCTAAGAGCGCAGGAAAGAAGGAATAAATTTGATCGGCACTCGAGGGGCTGCGGAGGTTCGACGGGGGCGGGTATTGATTTGAACTTTGAACGAGTGCAGCTGGGAGTACTTGTGGAGAGGAAGGAAGCAGCTCCGGTCGTGAAGCGGTTAAAAGGCTTGCTCCGCTTTTCCAATGGCCCCTGATTAGTCGCCTTTCCCGGTGGCGGTTCAACCGGGGCGCGGATCTTGATCGTGCGCGCGGTTTAATGTCACGCCGGTTCATTAGCGGGCAATTAATTTTAAACTCGATTCATCGGAGGCGCGCGATGCACGCGGTTCGCTTCGTGCGCCCGGCTCGCACTTCTATGCGAGACTAGGTAGAGAAAGAGAATTGGTAGAGGAAGAGAGAGGGCGAGGTCCTTGCCCTCGGCCAAGTGGCGAGCGAGAGAGACGGACAACCGGAGGTCGACTGCGGACCGAGACAGAAACACCTGCCGCGAACCGTGCGGGCAAAAAAATTCTCAAATGAGACTGCAGGTATACCGTTTCGTGATATGCGTGTGGTGCAGGGCCGTGCCGCAGCCGCATACTCAACCTGTTCGCCCTCCGGTGCCTCACAGAAGGTCGCCCGTCTTTCGGAAGCCTCAAACCTGCGGGCGGTACCTTTTCTTCTCTCGGTCTCGTTCCGCGCAAAGACACCTGCTACGAGGGGGATGACGATCAGCCTTTGCGCGAACCGGAAATCAGTTCGTTCGTCTTGCCACGTGCACGCATCGTGGTTCACGATTCCGGAACGTTATATATTATACGAATACACCGCGCAAAGTAGGAAATTATTACATAAAGACCTTGACAGAAAGGTTGGAAAAAAAATGGCATAATTCTATTTTAAATTCCGCTATTTCGGTAATACACCTTTTTTGGATTTACACATTTTACGGCAGGCATCGCAGAACTTCGAAGACGCCAGGGTAGCGATTTTTACTGAGAATACGTTTGATTGTGCACGACGTCGAGATTCTCGCGAGATTCCAGTCCGCACGATCATACGATCACTGGTTCTTTGAAATCGAAGAAACGGAGTTGGACACGCGAGCCGGTAGGTACCTATCTCGTTTGTTATATTCCTACGTATACGTATACGTAGATCCTAAGCTCAGCTGAGGTATTTTGAAAATATCCAATTTCGTGGGAGGACGCCGCGAGGGCGGATGGAGGAAATCGCGTGCTCGGCGATAGCCTTTGTGTTCATCGGTGCGTGACTCCTACCGCCTACGGCAGGGGGTGCTTACACAGCCCGTAGCTGGAATATCGCCGGCCCGGGAAAGGAAGGCGCCATGCGTGTGGCGGGGCGAGGAATACACGTTTATCAGATAAGGTGACGCTGTTAGCTCGCGTGTTTTTATGGTCCCACACGACCGCGCGAGCTGTGAGCTTTCCCCGAGCATCCGCGGTAGCTTGCAACGGCTAGACATGCACCTTTATGAACCTTCCGAAGGGCCGTTCGCTTCGAAGCCGAGCGAATCACTTCGATTCGCTGACATTTATTTCGACTCGTGGTCGCTGATTTCGCTGATTGACTCACAACGACTCCTCGGCGTTCTGGGCGATTTTTAATGGTTTCAGAATTGAACAAAGTTACGGGAAAATCATAACGAATCACAACGAATCACTTGGAAAACGGTGAACGGTGTTCCAGGCGCTTGGATCTCATTGAATATTTATAGAATTAATCACTTAGTAAGCTAAGAAGGTGAATATAAGACAACAGCCATAGAACAGTCATAAAGATTGAGTGATCGCAATGATTTTCAATGATTTCGGTGATCTCGATTGAGTCCTTGTTATATCAATGAATAGTTCAGTCATTTCCTTTGTTTTACAATTTGACTTTGAACGGTTAAATTTATAATTTCCTCGAGTGAATGACCTATCGAAACATTCTCCAAGTACCCGAAGCTGGGGCTCCGAAGTCGGATAATCCCCGAAACCGGCTACGTACAGAGTATCGATCACAATAAACGTGTTATAAATTAATGAAGTAGAATTGCAAACGAATGTAGGGACAACTTGTTTTCAAGTAAGAAATAGATTTCTACATCAGTTAAAATGAAGTTTTAATTCACCATTGCTTTAACACGATCATTCTAAGAGCAAAGTTCCATTGGACGTATTTAATTTTCATTCATTTAGTTACTTTTTTGATAAATTTGTACTTTAACAACCCGCACAGGTTCAGAGCCATAATTTTGGAAGCAGGGTTCTGGAAAAGTAAAAATATATAGCCGCTGCAGACAACCGCTGCATGTATAAAAATAAAATTCAATACGATTTTGATGTAATCGAAATGATCGTTCCAATGCCACGGCTTTGCTAACATTCATTTTTGCGAATATCGAATTGTCGAAGGTTACAATGGAATTGCCTACTAATTTATAAGGGTACATAGATCGATGAACCGTTAAGAAAGTCAAGTCTCGCCATTTTCTTTAAATCTGTACCAAGCTGAAAGAGCCTCCCGGAAATGTGGGGACCACGAATCTAATATGCTGAAAGAAACTTACAGGATATATAGGAGAGCGAGGTGAAGAAGAGAGGAAAATCCGAAGGGTCGAGGATTGGAGGAGGAGGGCGGCGGAGAGTGAGAAGGACGAGAGTAAGGGAAGAAAAAAAAAAGGCAGAGTGAGTGACTCTAGGCGTCTCTAATGACTGCGGATCCGACGCGGCGCCCGCGTCCGCAATGATTATAATCGATAACCCTGCGTCTTTGTCTGGCTGAGCGGGCGGGTCGAGGGTGGACTCTCTTCCTCGGGTCCGCCTCTGCCTTCGCAGCCCGCCACGGGTTATGGTTATCGCCTCTTTACAAGCTCGTAAGCAGCCCGCAGCCCGCAAGCTCGCCTACGCCGCTCCCTCCGCCCCGTGGCAAACCACTTTGCGGGCTTCGCGTACGCGTTTCGCCTTCGCCAGGCATCGATCGGCGCCCTCCCCCGCCGCCCTCCGCCCCCGTCAGCGACGCTAGTCACGACTGACACTTGCGGTCGACCTGCAACCTCCCTTTTCCGCGCCCCGTCCGGACTTCCGCCGAGGGTGGCTTCCGCCTGCGCGCCTCAAACCCGCCGAAACGAGTCGCGAAAACTCGACGCCTGATTTTCAACCCCCTCCCCAGCGCTCCCTGAAAGTCACGCCGAATCCGCGCTTCTCGTCGCGTGTCTAGGTCGCGATGCGAGGGTCGAGGCCGAGAAGCTAATTGGTCGAGATATGACGGGACCCCTCATTTCTGAGGTGATGCGAAAGATTTTTATCCCTGCAGGGTTGTTCCTGCAAATTGTACACGATTTATCAGCCACGAGGGATCACCTCAAGGTGTCAACTCTTCTCAAACGACGTAAGACTCGTTTAATTATCAATTCACGTTAGAATTATGGACTTTGCAAGGCTGATTTACTTTGATATCAGATATTTTGCTTCGAATGAATACGTGTAATACTATCGCTCGACAGATAAATAACAAATGAAAAAAAAAAACAGAGTACTCTAATGAACAATAATTTGCGATGATTGGTGAAATACTCTAGCGAAAATCATTAAGGTCAAGTGGCAACTGAAATAGTTGCGGAATGGTAACTGAAAAATTCATTTTTGTTCATCGATTTTGCTCTGGAATTTAGGAGGCATTACTCGCAGTCGCAGTTTTGTATTTTTTCCATCTATGCTTTGTTATAACACAGTAAATTGGTCTAGAAATAGATCTCGATAATTACTATGTTCCATGAGGCACCGCACTCAGGTGTAAAGACGCAACTGCATATTAGTCGACGGCGATAAGGCTGTAGTGTTATAATTTGCCACGAAGATAAGGAGACGATTTTAAATTTTGTATCGATCGACTGACCGTGTAAATGATGGAAGGTGTGTCCAGTTTTCAACACTCGACCAGTGTTACGGGTTTCTAAATTAATAATTAGAACAAAAACGTACCCAGACATTATTTTAGTTCCCAGTTCAGCACTCAGAAAAAAGTTTCGCTGAAATCTGTCAGTTTATTTCGCAATAAATCAATATTTTCACGATGAAAAATGAAGATTAAGCTTTCGTAGCGGAAATTTTAGTTGTAAATGAGATTATTTTGCCAAACGAGTGATAATCATTTATTGGATAAAATACCGGACCTTGTCCGCGAAACAAAAATATTCTATTACCGTTTCAGATGCATAATTTCTTGCCGCAAAAGCACAGGTATAAATAAATATATGGTTGAAAAACACATTAGGAAATTAAAAATTACCGGAAATCAGGCACACCTTTTTCTCCAGGGAATGTTGATTTCGCATTCGAGGTCAAGATATTCGGATTCTAAATGGTCGAATCGAGAAAAGAACAGTGGGATTACGATGATTAGCGCGTACCTGGAAAGCCAACGCATCGACAGGGGTTAAGAGGGCACGCCGCGAAGAATAACGTCAATTAAAAATGCATCGATTGTCCAATTTCGCCCACGGCGCGTCGGGATTCCGAGTGTGGGACGGAAGGTCGTTGGAACGAGACGAATATCGGCGTTCCGCACGGCTCGTGTCCGTGGATAGAAACGTACAACGTATAAGGTTGACATGTACGATACCCCGGGGTCTCCGCGCCACCGGAAGCAGCCGATTGTATGAATTGTACCGATTTAAAAACGGCTCCCGGGAAAGACCTGCTCGTATAGGTGTAGTGTGTACACACACACGTATGACACACGTCGAGTCCGCTGCCCACTTGCCCGTATAACGCGAAAGAATTTGTTGCTGATCGTTCCGGAATCCTTGCACACAACCCGCAACTGGGGAGAAAATATGTCGTAGAGATGGCCGATCTGTTCGATGATAATCGAGAGGCGATCTATTTTCTCCTTGCGAAAAATTCCCTCGTACGTAGCCGAAAGACAAACTCGGATGTTTTTGGCTCCAGAAATACTCGGGACGTAGGTTGAGTGCATTGAATTAGTAACGTTGGCCAGGGTGTAAGGTGTATTCTTTGTTGTCGACCTTTTAGCCAGCTTTTGAAATTTCTTGTTTGTCTATTGGAAACGGTTTTTCAGCATGCGTTCGTCACTCGATGCGAACCTTGAAAATATGCCCTGACAATGGACGATGATTCGCCCTCTTTATACTTTCGCGATGACACGTGGCTTTCGACGGTCGTTTAACTCTCGGAATATTACGTCACAACAGCCAAGGTGCCGTGTTTGAGGTTTACTGAGCTCGAGTTCCAGTTTAATGTGTTTTTCGTGTAAGGTAACAAGTTAAGTTGGTCCTTAAATTTTTGCCAGCAACCATCAGGCGACTCTCATCTCTGCAATAATATACATATTAGGGCGTTGCGCGAAAAAATAATTTGCGAATTTCCACTCTGGCACCGTCTGAAAAATTTATTTGGGTTGGAAGAAAGATTATCTGGAAAGATGAGCGTTTTACGTTACGTTTAAAATGGCGTTCATTCGATTTTTCACTTTTTCTAACGTTTTTTAAGGACTTGTTTCCTTACTTCAAAAACACAGTAAATTGGAACTCGAGCCTAGTAAACCTCAAACATGACACCGTGGCTTTTGTGATGTAATATTCCGGGTGTTCACAACCCGTTTGAATGATTAGAAATCATTAGTCGAGCAACTTTCTATGTCATTTTTACTCATAGAAAAAGTTTATACCACGTGTCAAATGTAGCGAGATGGACAACCGCATTTATCGCTGATTTTACATCTACATATATATAACGTTGATATGTTTCTGGAAAAATAATTTGTGAACTTCCACTGTGGCATGAGCGCCATCTTAGATGTAACGTACAACGCTCATCTTTGGAAAGAATCTTTTTTTCAACCCAGTGAAACTTTTCGGAGGGTGCCACGATGGAAATTCGTAAATTATCTCTTCCTGTTTTTGCGATGCGTTATGACGATCCATTGGATCTGAATTGATTTTCAGAATCGGACAGAGCGATGAATTGCAGGATTCATGAACAGTGGATTAAAGGAACTGCAGGTATTATGCACTTTCCTGGAGGATGCGCACCTGCGGAGAGTTGAGAAATGAAGAAAAGGGAGACTTGTTTGAAAATATTATTCCACAGGCAAATACGAAGCCTTGTTAATTGTTAGACAACTAATACGGACCAGCGTGCATTATTACAATGTACCTGTATGTACCGAAAAATTGAGGGGAGTGAAAGCGTGTGGGCTCTTTTGTCAAGGGGGCGGCTGGAATTCCGGACAGTTTGAGAACCCGGTGGCGGATGGTAAGTCCTCCAATATGCTAAGTCCTGTCCCACGCCCCCCTGCGGCCACCCCGGCGGCCTCAGCATCCCCCACCGACACACAACTGCTTTGAGCGGAGATGATGGAGCGACGGGGGGTGGAAGTTGGAGAGTCAGCGGCGGGGGGCGTATAAGGGAGAGGCAAATAGAGTGGGACAGCGCGAACAAGGGTGCGCGCTTGACAAAGGGGCGCAACCCCGAACGCCGGCACTGGTATGAGGAGGCGGCGGGTGAACGGAGGGCGAAGAAGAAGAGATCCGGAGCGAGGAGGAGACGGAGACATCGGCGTGGCGCGGCGGCCCGGGTGCCGAGGGTGCCGGTGTCGGTGTCGGTGTCGGTGTGGGTTGAAAAGTTCAATTGCGCGCACTTTCGCAGTGGCGTCTCGCAAATCCCAACCCCCGAGCCGCCCCCGCGTCACCCTCGGGCGCAATGACTCGCGAACGGCGACGCCGAGTGCCAGAACCTCGAGCGCGGATTCCTGGGGGAAGTATTTAACGCTACTCGGCTCGAGGGAGCCGGCCTGCGGGGTGAACGCCGGAGAGCGAGCTACAACCCGGATTAGGACGCGATGGCTTCGTGGACGAGTTTCGGTATCGGATGAGTTCCCGGCTTCTACTTATAGCTACGTGTATATGTCCCGATTACGGAGCCGCCCGTTTCCTTCGCTCTGAAAAGCTCTACGCGGGACGATCGAAATGGAAGTGAACAAGCTCCGGCCTGGATTCACACCGAAACGGATGCTGATTTATTTAATTCTACTTAGGCGGAGAGATGATCGCGTACCATTATTGTTCCAATTTTCTCTTATCGTTAGCTGTTTAGAATAATCAATGGTGCCTTGGATTTGTTTCGGATAAAAATTTGTAGTTTAGCTTCTTTTATACCGAGCGAAAAATTAACAGGTCGTAGAAGAAATCGTTATTTTTCTTTCTCCGCTCTCTTTCCGAACACGAAGGATTTCTGCCAATTTTTTAGCTGATCAATAACGGTTAGTTCAAGGACTCGGTAACACCAAACGATTTTTGAAAAAATAATTATTCACAGCGCCGTTGATAAACAATTGTGTCTAATTAATTGGACTCGTCGAGCTGAAACTATCATTATCTCTCCTCCTTTCACACGTCTATTTACCGTAAAAAGATGAATCAAGCAACGGTAATCATGTTGTGCATGTTTGCTAACTTTTCCGGAAAATCAAAGCTACTAGAAAAGCGAGGTTTATAGACTTCGAGATCACAGTTTGATTGCTTCAGAACTACATATAAATAACCCACCGATAGATGGGAAAAACGTCTTGCGTTGAAAAGAAAAATCCTGTACCAACGAGGTAGTGAAAGATGAGGAGTTTGACGGCCATTCGAAGTAGAACTACCTTTAGTTAGCCCTGTTAGTAAAAATCGACACGATTCTCAGGGATATAAATTTACAGCTCACATCCCCCAGTTACCATTAAATCGCAGGTACAGACGCCCACTATTTGCCTTGTTCCGTACGCTGTGAGATTCTTATCTCCAAGAAATGGTATCGAAGCCTTAGCTTGTGATCATTACCAATGACTCCTGATCTCTGCTAAAATGATCGCGGAATCAAGATAATCAAATGCCGCGAAAGAAAATAATTCATTTACAATGTCATTGAGATTATAACCTCAAACGGCACACTTACGTGGCTTTCAAACGGATCATCTTTGTACCAAAGAATGTTGTAATCACCTCAACGTTAATTGTTTCTAGTGTAGGGAGTCAAGCAATGTCCGTGTTTTTTTTTATTGCACACCCTAAAACGGTTTGGTATAAATGTAAAATATATATTTTGACGTGTAACGCATTCCACGGTGAAATTTTATGCGTTATTTCCAACCTTGTGAAATATCTTATTTTGAAAAAACTGAGAACAGGAAAAGCTTGTGTTGAGCCTCTCAGGGATGGTACCTACTTAGGAATCATCGTCCGCGCTTTCCTGTCTCGAAGATGAAACAAAAAAAAAAAGAAAAGTAAAAAAATTTAATTCGCCTCGAGCCAAAAATAGTCGAGACCTCGAGACCTGCCGAGAACGCGAAGAGAAAAAAAGCCTTCATCTAGCCGTGATACTTGTCTATAAGTTTTAGGAAACTTTCCCGTCGAGCTCTGGTGATAATCGTTCCGGGAAGTCGCCGGAGCTAATTAACCAAAGACTAACTCCTTCGTTCGGGTGAATTTTCCGACCGATTCCACATCTGAGTTGTCTGCGGTTTTCTCCCTCCGCTAATTATCCGGGCCCGAGTACCGTGGCGGGCGTCGCGACGCGTGTCTCTGATTGTTATCGGCTCGGTATATATCTCCCGTGGTAGCGAGGAATGGTTTTCATGGGGTCCTCGAGCCCCTGCCTTTCGGTATAACTATAGCTTCCGCCTCGTCGACTCTTCGGATGTATAGGTGCAGCGGGCGGATATGCCGCCGAGGGTAAAACAATCAGACAGATGTGCAGAGGGCGAGGGGCGCGTATATAACGCGTACATTGAAGCCGATGAGAAATTTGCCGCCGCTCCGGGATCACGCCAAAAATGACTAATTGCTATGCTTAGAGATTCTGGGTGGCGAGCTGCGAGTGCTGCTGCTGCTGCAGGTGCGATGAAAATTTACGCTAAGGCGAGTTTAATTTTGACTCATGGTTCAGGGATCGCGGCTCGGGTACCGGCATCGCTTATTTCTCAGGAATCCCGAAAACTAGGCTCTCCGCCATATCTCATCTTTTCGTATGAAGCTGCGGTAGCGAAAATTAGCCAACCGAAAAGTGAAGAAGCTTTTCTCGAACGCTCCAGGCATTTACACAAAGTGGCGCATTTGAGGAAATCGTAGTTAATGGAAATATTTCAATTTCTTGAACTGCTAAAAAAAAAAGAAAAAACGAAACTTTTTTCTCGGAGCGAAGTCGGACGACTCAACGAAAAGAGGAATGAGAAAAAAGATTCGTTTCCTTATATTTTTTGCCTCTCCGTCGTGCATTTTTGGACTAATTACCTAATTAATTGTATCCACTGTCGAAAGACAAAATAATAAGATGAGCGGCCGCTACTGACATGATAAAACTTTAGTGTAGCTTTGTTTCGTACTCGCTGACTTCACCAGATGAATAATTCTACACACCATAGAAAACTGTTTGATAAATTAGTGGCCTCCATTGTTTGGTTGACAAGGCTAAGTGCATGTTGTGAAAATGGTGAAAATCGGTAGAACAAGAGAGAGGGGAACAACAAAAAATTTAAAATCACAGTGGCGAGACAGGAAATTATTAAACTGTGGAAATCGCAGCTCCCGAAATTGCGTGAACCCATCTTTTCGTCTGAGGCGAATTTTTGCCAAACTGCAGCGTTTCACCCGCTGGGTACAGAATTAAAAATCGTCGTATCGCGAAATGGTTTCACGTGCGAAAATCCACGTCCTGCCCAAGGCGCGCCTAGAGGGTCTAATTAGTCGAGCTCTCGAGAATCTACGCGGGAGGCCTCGTTTACGGCCCTTCCATCGCTGCAGCAGTGAAGCGCCGGTCCGTCCCACACCCCCTCTCGCTCTCTCTCTCTCTCTCTCTCTCTCTCTCTCTCTCTCTCTCTCCGTCTCTTTCTCTCTGCGTGTGTTTCTCAGCTGGCGCGTAAATTTTCAGTGCAGGAACAAAACGAGTTAAAATTAAACTAATCGCCCGGCTAGAAGTTTGGCTCGTCGCGTTAAGACCGCGTTAAGACCACGGCGGTGAATCGCCACCCTCGAATAAACGGGACGCGCTTCTCTCTAGGAACGGGACGTCGGTGGGACGGGCGGCAGTGGAACGGTCGGAACGGCTGCGTCGACGTCGCGTCGGTCGGGACGTAGCCGTCTCTCTCTTTCCGCCCCTCGTTCCCCCGCCATTCCATTTTTTCCCGTTCTCTCTCGCGTTCCGTCTCGCCTCGCCGCGCCGCGCCGCGCCTTCGTTCCCTCTCGCCGCTCTCTCTCTCTCTCTCTCTCTCGCTCCCTCTCGGCCCTTTTTCAACTCCGTCCGTGATCGCTGCGTCCCACTCCGGCCCGGCGACGGGTGTTGCGCGTTTGTCTCCCTCGCTCTCGACGGGATCATAAACCTTGCGGTGGCGAACGGCGAACGGAGGCGGAGGCGCGGTCCTGGGAGTTTTCAGCCGGCCTGAACCCGCGCCTGAACTCTCCTGAACCCGCCTGAACCGCCGCCCGGCCGCCCACCCGCATTCGATAAACCCACATAGCACCGTGCCGGTCCCTATTACAACCTCGCCCTTCGGCCTCCGGGCTCCACTCGACGCGGCGCGCACTGCCTAGCATGAAAACCACCCCTCCGTGGCTCCTGTCTTCTCTAGAAGTGGATTGATGGGGGCGGCTGTCTGAGCTATAACGATATATAGAGGTATCTCTTCTCGACCGGGGCGGAACAGCTCGCTAGGAACTTGAACGAAACCCGGTGCTCGGGACGTTCTGCATGGGTCGGCGGCGTAACCGCCTCCGGATGATAACCGTTCACCGAGCGAATTTTAACTTTATTTGTGATACGTGTTGTGGGCGTACTTCGTGTTCTTGTACGTATGCCCTGTAAAATTCGATTTCACCGTTTTATTCTAATTCCGTTTCTACTTTTTTATGTACCATATCATACCTTGACGTAGGGGAGACCGGAACAAAATGAGACGGGCCAAAAATTAAATGACGGAACGCTTATTTTTGGAGGTGAAAACCTTTTTCACTACGAAGGAATATTTTTTTTCTATTTGCAGCCTGAAAATTACGCTTGGTATAATAGAAAAATGTCATTCATTAAATAACCCCCCGATCTACTCTACATATATCTATAACGCAAACGTCGGTAGAAATAAGAGATCTTCTCTTCTAGTCCGACCGTTGTTGTCTCAACGTCTCTAACGGTCATCTAATTTCAACGTCCGTCCTTCCTTGTCAGTAAATTTGACCCAAGATGCGAGCTTGGGAGTTCCGGATTGCACTGTATAATTGTAATGTAGCAGTGTCTTTAAAAAAAATTTTACTCTGCAAATCTGTTTCATCGTCATGTCCACATCAAGTTTTAGCATCCAAAAAATTCTCCCACCAGATTAATAAAAAAAATTCGTTCTGAGGAGGGCTCCCACCCGGGCCGAAACGTTAGCAAATTGACGTTTTTTTCTTCACTGACCTGCATATCCAAGAAACATATACTTATTCGTTATTATCGAGGTCAAGAAAATGATATTCGTCGGTAGAAATACTTGGTGATTATATTCGTTACGTTTTTTCGGTGAAATAGTCGAGGATAACTATTTCAGGGAAGCTTTCCAGGTAGCGTGAAATTACGGGGGCTTATACTTGAGAGTACCTGCAAAAGATGTAAGGGTCTATGAATATCGTAACACGTGCTTAATCTTTTCAACAGGGAATGAATGAACGTTCGTTGGACGATGTTGATTTGTTGATTTCGTTCACCTACTCATACGTGCGTTACGCACGGTCGTATTTATATTTAAGAGTAATCCTGCGTAGTAGGTAGATGACCATGTGCGAAAAATTTTTCCAATTCGTCTAAATCACAGAAAAGTGAAGACATCAAGGCTGGGAAATTTTTGGAAAAGGATATACAGGGAACTCTTCAATCGAGATTCCACCTTACGTACACTGTGAACTCAATCGCTTCGACAGTGGACCAACGAGTTCTCGAGATGTCCGGGGTAAATCTTCGCTTCGATAATTAATACGAAGAGCCCGTGCACATATACAAATCCGTACAATATGCTATGGAAGCTGTTATAATACGTACGTGGCGTGGACCCCCGGGCATATTAATAACGGTATGATCCGTGGATCCCCGATCAGTAATTCAGGGCTAAACGGGGGAAGGGAAAAGGGCTCGACCGTCCATCGGCCAGCTCAGGCGGTGTGGGGGTGGGGGGCGAGAGTCCCGGACTCGGTTGATGGCAGACGATATCCCGGGGCGATGCAATGCGCGTACCTAGTCGCTAAAGCGCGTCATATCAATGCCTTGATGCAGACGGCTTGGTGCGTATTATGTACCCTGTAACGCAGGTACACGGGGGTCGTCAGCGTCGCCAGCGGCGGTATAAGTGAGAAATTTCGGGGTGTAAATCAGACGTATGCAGTGTTGCACGCCCGGTGTGGATACTACGTGCGTACCTACAATCTCTATTTCCGTGGTCGTGTGAGCACGCACACACCGAACCGCAACCCACACGCAAGGGGTTCTTTCGCACACACTACTCCACGTGCGTATGTGCGGCAGTCCCCGGTTAGGGGGTCGGTTGGGTACGCGACAGCTGCGGGTTCCTGGGACGGGTCAGAGGCCGGTTCGCTCCTCGACTCGGCGGCGTTCGCTCGCCCCTCTCAACCCCCTATCACCCCTCCTACCTACCCTTCCCACCCACCCCTTACACCCGCCGCCACCGCCGCCGCCGCCGCTCCGCACGTCCCGAACTAGGTGGATATTCCAATAGCCGTTGCGCTCCGTCGGCCTCGTTGGGCTTCTCGATCCACGAGGGGTGAGCACTCGGAGCGCTTTCTCTCTCTCTCTCTCTCTCTCTCTCTCTCTCTCTCTCTCTCTCTCTCTCTCTCACACACACACTCTCGCACATCGCGGAAGGGGGGTGGAAGGATGGGGGGCAGCGACCGCTCCGCGGCGGGACCGAGGAACGAGCTGAGGCGAGGCGACATAACCCAGCGGTATCGGATGACTGGCCATTACGCGACACACAAACACGCACATGCACACACACACACACGCGCGCGCGCGAGTTGGGCATATTTGTGGATGGGACGCGGCACTGTATGCCTGCACGTATTATCACCTCGTCGCCGCTCCTCCTTCTCCAACCTCGCTTTTCCGCCGTTATAGGTATCTGTATTCAATTACGCACTGCTTCCGTTTTCCCGACTCTAAGTATTTACCTGGCTACGTAATAGCGTCGTTTCTTCAAATTCAGGCAACGCGATCCGATAATGCGCTGTGACGAATTGGACTTTTTTTGGTCAGAAGAATTACGCATCGGGGTGACATCGACTCTATGCAATTCTATGATTTTGTTCAATCGAAGGTATATTCTATAGGTGGTACGTAAGAACCAAACAAAATCCCCGAAATAATTTTATACAGGTCTTTATTTGTGGTATATATCAGATTTAGGGTTAATTCTTCTCTGAGGTTTACCCAATTTATGTCACATGGAGACTAGACGGAAGGGAGGCAGGATTTTTAAGCGTGGCAAACACGCGGTTGAAATTCGAATTTGGAACGCGCGTAACGGGCGATTAGATTTTACGGAAGCGTTGGATCGTGACGAGACGCTGGGTATATAATATCGATACTAGCCCCCGTTTCTGCATCTCCCTTTTCTTACAACCCCTCTCTTTTCAGACTCCCGTCTCTTCCACGCCTTAACCCTCCCTCCCTCCCTCTCACTGTTATTAATTTATTTACGCGCTCTACTCGAGGCGGGAAAAATAAGAATTTCGCAGCTCCTTTGGGCTTCTGCCAAGTGAGCTAACCGAATTAGGCTCCTCGCGAGATTCAAGTGCATACGTATATACAGTGGGCCGCGTGTTACGTACGAGCGAATATGGTATAAATATGATCCACCCACCGACGAGGCGTCCGTAGTAAATATTTATTCGAATTAGCCCGGTGTCTGTATATCAGGGTGCACACCCATACAAAACACCAATGAGCACGTGCATCGGATGCAACATCCGGGGGAAAAATCTCCGCGGTCTAATACCGCGCGACGCCTTTATTAGCGTGAATTTCCCCGGCTATCGATTAATTTACTCCTTCTACATTTTCCCTGTCCCCCTTCCCCTTTCCCCCGGGGTTTGAACTCACGATTTGTTTTCTCAGAGGGATGGTCAAAGTTTGCCGGTGGGTTGTATGTATTAACTTTTCCACGGATCCAACGGCGGCAGCAAACCGCTCGCCTATCAGATAGGCGCGACTTCGGCCGCCCGGGGCGCCTGCGGCTTTGTACTTTCAATTTGACTCGGAGAGGAAACTCGTGGCATCGATACTCCGCCGACGGGAAGGAAGGGCCGCTGAACATGCGGCCACTTGGCTTTTGTGCAACCCGCAGTGGGGTTTTGTTTTTTACGAATTCGTTTGGTTCACATTTTCTCAAAGGAAGAACGACACCTCGACGGCCTTTAATTTGGACTCGATGTCACACAGCCCGCGTGCAATGTAATTTACTTATTTCTTATATCTTTTGCAGACTTCCGCGTGCTGGGACGTGGTACCCTTTCCACATGTGCGTAGAACCGGAACAAGGTCCGATCATTTTTACGTCAGATGAAAGATGTTTATAAAATTAACAACTTACCTAGTCTATAATTATCGTAAATGGGGATCAATTGCGTTAATTACGGTCAGCACTACCTAAGCATTAGCTTGTGCGTAGATTTATGTGCACTGAATTCCATGCAAACCGGATGAAACTGAAGTTAGCAGTCAGTGTTAGCTATTGCTAAATACGCGGCCAAACTTCTGTCGAATAGGATAATTCAGCACAGCGTTACTCCCAGTAACTAATTCTGGAAAAGGTGTGCCAGCCAGGTGTGCTCGTGACATTTGACAAGATTGGTATCGTTGAGCTTCGTTGTCTTATTTTTATCAGCTAGGCAAGGACGTTCCTTTGGCCTAACAATGAGCGACGGACTTTTATTATAATTCAATGACTGTGTCAAGATATATCAAATTGATCAAAATGATCGGGGCAGATTTCCTATCTGGAATGCCTTTTGTCGTAAAGAACACCGAGTGGCGGAAACAGGCGAGACGCGTATCTCGTACAGAGAATGGTCCGAGAAAGAAAGAGGCAAAGCGACGCAACTAGTTACGGAAAGTCACAAAGCGCGAGTACACAAAGAGTAGGGCGTAGTATTATTACGAGAAAACACCTCGGAACGCGAAACGAAGAGGAAAAACAAGGTACCCAAAATCAGGAAACAAGAGTAAAGGCACGACCAGCTCGCTTCATCCATTTACGCCTCCCATACAACTGATTCTATTACGAGACCGGTATATACGTGATATTCTCTCTTTGTGTTCACTGGTCGGCCATCACTGATGCTGTAGTTACCTGCACGCGCTAAAACATACTGCGTATAAATTCTAGATAAATCGATTAGGGTGCACTTTTGTGTTATAAATGATTCAAGCAGGTTTTCGGTAAAAGCTGCACTCCAACGGTGAACAATGTTTTTTTACACAGGTATCAAACATTTTTTACAGCGTGGCAAAACTTAGAAATCAAATCTTGTCAGAGCTCACCCAAATTCCAAGGAACATTGATCTGAAAAAGCGATGAACCACTGAAGTTCGAATTTTCGGATGGACATTGAGAGGAAGACTTTGATTTTTTTTTTAATGAGGAAATTTACCGATCAATCTTTCGATGCACATTCGTAAATTGGGTGAAGGGGCAAGAAATCGAGGGAGGTCAACGAAATCAGCCCCGACATAAGATTCTGGGAACACAAAACAAATCATTGCACTCGAAGTGATAAGTCGAATCAGTTTGGTCTCTACGTTACGTCTTGGAAAAATATTTTTCGAAGAAACTGTTGAAAAAAATTAATTTTTAGTAGTACGTAAAGCGAAATCAAGAGAAAACAATAAATCACACTGATCAAATTATTAAAGCTTTCGTGTTTTTACGACGTGCTCAAACTTGAATTATTTAGTAACTGCAGTCTTATATCTCAAGATTTGTTTTCAAAAATTCATTCTAAACATGCTTGAACGTTGATTTTTTCACATGGCACGTTACATGTAGGTACTTATAGGTACAAGTGAAAGTATTTGCTCTTGCACTTGCCACCCAATAAGATGTAAGAATCGTTATAACATTTTTACAAATGAATGATGATTGAGGTATTGCGAATCATCGACATCCGTTCGAAACATCAAGTAATTTGTCAGGGTCAAGTGTTTTGAAAATAAATGTATACGCAAACGAGAAAAGTGGTGCGCATTTCAAGCGAGAAGCCCTGCGCGTATATTTTTTGTATCTCTCAAGCCCGTTCCTCGGCGGGTTTGAATTCGTCGCTCGGAGCAGAATCGTACGGAGCGAGTCGAGATCGCGTAAGGTCAATTCAACGAAGTCTTTTCTCACGGGCTGACCAGTGTCCATCTTCGTGGATCCTCGCATCCCTCCGGATCAGAAAACCAGAATTAAACCCCTTCCGATTTTTCGAAGATGACGCGTTTCCCTCGAGAGCATCCCCTACGTGGCACGGCTGCATCCCGCGGGAACAGAAACAGCCCGGGAGCTTGACCGTTGTCCATCGCCCCTGCGGCACCAGTGTAGCAGCATCTCTCGCTGTACCGGCCCGTGAGAATTAAAACGCGCCCAGAAACTGGTCCAGCGAAAGTGAATGAAAAATTTATACGCCCAGAGTGGAAAAGAGGAGGGGAGATACTTGCGGCGTGTGTACAAGAAGACGCGAATCAAAATTCTTCGTTTCACTTCGTACTCATCTTCTTTTGAATTCAGTTCTCACTTTGCAGAGACGTCTCGATTTTCATTCATCGGCGTATCGACACAGACGCGATTCGTGCCGTTAAATAGTCCTACTTTTCGCGTCTACGAAGTTTGCCGGTGGTTTCGCATTTACATCTTTTTAGAAAAGTTTATATCCGCTTGACGCTTTACAAGTTTTTCATCGAACAATTTCTACTTTATCTTTTTATTTTCAACTGTTTACTTCTTTTTTTCCAGCTTGTTTATTTTTATTTTCCACCGTTTCGAAACTTTTCACTCTACGATCGTTTCAGTTTTTGCATAATACCGTATAAGCCCTTGTGACGTGATGTTCAATGGTGTGTGAACCGGCTTAAAACTGCATCAGTGACGCTGCGAACTTTCGAACATTGTCCAAGTGACGAGGATCGGAGCTAAACATCATACCGGATATTTTTCCAACAGTTAAAATTTACGTATACCTTTCTAATTCTCTATCGTATATAAAGTATGGCTTAGAAACATGTATATCGATATCGATATCGATATTTAGACTGACTTTATTCTTTTGTGTATCAAAAAAAAAAAAAAACAGCAAAGATTAGTCAAAATTTTTAAAAAATTCCACACCTGTCGATAGCGGTTTTAATTTGTTCCGTGACCAAATATTTATTCCTTCTAGGGTTTCGCGTTCAAAGGATTAGAAATTGTTCAAATCAGCGTAACAACGCTCACGATATTCATCTGGTTCGAAAAAGCTTACAAAGTATGATCTGACTCTCCACCATTCAGAATTTAGCTACGCAATACTAACGTACAGTGGAACAAGTACCGGTTTCCAAAAATCGTCAACACGTACACATTCCATTAAACTTCTTAAGGTGGACTAATTTTTTAGGGTTTTTATCAGCTTTTGCACGTAGGTGGCGCGGCGCAAGTGCTTGAAAGGGCGGTAAAGTGTTGTCCGTGTAAGTGTTTCAGGTTTAGCAAACCCGTTGATCTCGGTCCGGGACGTCGCAGAAGCCCCCCACGTCGGCGTCGGCTCGTCGGCTCGTCGGCTCGTCGGAGTGCGCGTGTGGCGGTTGAAGGAAGACCCGGCAGCGACGGGATTGTTCAGGAGCCGCCGCGACCGCGAACCGGAAGTTTCAGTTTCCACGGAAGAAGCCAAGAAGCTTTTAATCTACTCAGCGTTGGACCGGAGCCAGGCACCTACCCAGTTCTGATCCACTTGCCTCTAACGACGCCCCGGGATTTCACTAGACGTCTATATAGCGGAGGATTGGTGAGAAATTTCGCTTTGATGTTGCTAGCTTTTCCGATCGTTCTACGCAGGCACTTTGAATGACGTGTGAAGAAGCGGGGTAATCAGAATCACAAGATGATTAGAAGGCTACTTTTGCTAACCGGTTCGTTTCATCTTTCACGAGGGCTCTAGGAGACTACGAAACCGTACGTTTTACGGCTTTGTGCAAACTGCGGGGAAAAATACGACGTGCGGAAACTCGTGAGTTCAGTTACGGTAAAATCTGTAACGAAAGATTTCCATTGTGTCACGATTGATGACATCGTAAAATGTTCGCAACGAATTCCGCAAAGAATTTCACAATTTCTGGGCCAATTAGTTTTCGAAAGTCGAAATGGATGAAAATAAACGAAAAATCGTCACATTTGCAGGTTTTAATGAGATAACGGATCGCCATTTGTGGCTGAAAGTTGTCATGTCTTCGGCTAAACCCGTTAGCATCGTGATCGTCAAACTGACTATGTTATATTCCCGGTACTTTTTGAGACATTCTACGTAACAAGGACTGAAATAACACAGCTGTTTGGAAATATAAATGGCGTTGTGGGATTATGATTTAGTACCAATATGTCCCAAGATTCCGGTATACATTTTCTGAATATACATTCTATCCGATACACCTTTCATTTCCAACGAAATATAAGACAGGCAGACAAAGCATATAGGAATGAAGAATCCATGATTTAAATTAGTGAAAAATGAAAAAGAAACGGAATAGCATAACCGTGAATAATGTGCACCATAATTTGCTCGAAACCACTTTTTCCACGATTTAATGCATCGAGCATGACTCGACTCGTGTTCAGGTAATGTATCTAATTTTTCATCCGAATTACACCGAAACATCTAAACATTTGCCTTTCAACTTTTCTTTCCATCTTTATTCAGTTCAATATTATTTTGGCACCCGCGAGAGGTTTCGGTGAACGAATAATGAACCCGTATAATTCGTTGCACTCGATGAGTAGTCTGATACAGCGTGAAAATCTAGGAAATTTTGATTTCAAAGGATTTCATGGCAACAACCTCGAGAAACTAATTGAAAATTTATTACCTCGCTTTTTATTTTCGTTCCAAATTATTGTCTCGTCATATCGAATACGCATTTGGCCTTGGTTTCAATCCCACAGCGGTAGAATTTAACGAGTAGTCATGAACCCTCGCACGTGTATTTCCATTACAGTATCACGTGACGATATGATCTCCGGGCTGAGCGGGGTGGAATCGAGGTATAAAACCAGTGCGGTAAATAAGGGTGACCGCGAGCGGGCACCGCCTAGTTTTTCGCTGAATGATTTAGCCGGTTATTTGACCCGCGGGGCTGCGAGGCTTCGTTGAAACTCGAGGTGCGCGCGCTGCCTGAGCTTCTGTTGCGGAGAAGAGGTATCAAAAAATCGCCAAGCCATGTCGCACCTGTTGATTGTTATTTTATTTGCCACTTTTTAACTGTCGAAACGTGCGGATATACGTGACAGGAAATTTGCAATTCGTCCAGCAATCTACGAATTCGAATAATCCTCTAGGAGATTCGTACGGATTGACACAGCCGAACCGAGGCTGAATCTCAACAATAACCTGGAATTGTAGGTGGAATAAGAACAGCTTAAATTATTCAGAGCTGAATCTATGAGAACAAGTCTCATTCACACTTTTTTCGCCTCAATTAAAAATTAAACACAGTATAGATACGGAGTCTAAGGCGATTCCGAATCTGCCTGGTCTCGACTGAAATTCATAAAATTTTTTAAACAATGTGAATATATTCTGAAATTTCACTAAAGTCTTGGACATTTTTCAAAAAAGGAAATACCAATTATCACGCCCTTGAATAATGGTCAATTTTCACCGCGCACAGGTTCTTAGAATGACTCGTGTATTAGACTGAAACAATCTTGATCCGATTCTCCCCGCAAACAAAAATATTACGCTTCAGACGAGACAATTTCGGTCACACTGCGGTGGAATTACGAATAATAACTTTTTTCTCAGTCAAACATAAATTATACCGTCACAAAGTTGAGCAATATTGCAAAAATCCAGTGAAAACTGTGTGCGCGTAGAGAAACACGCGTAGAATATGCACGAGATGAAAAACTTGACTCGCGAGAATCTTCGCCGAGTGGTTTTACGGTCAGGGAATCGAGTTGTCGTAAAATCCCAAAGCCGACCGGGCCCGATTAGCCAGAAGCTGTTTCAGCCGGACTAAAATCGTTGTTTTCTTTACCTCCGTTAGTCGGGTTCGACACAGAGACGCGCCGGAATACCTACACCGCATTTCGTTGTACCAACACGACACACGGGAGGCGAAAGGCGGGCGGGCCTAATGGCTACATTTGCTGCCACCAAAGTTGTCCGCGACACAATGGGTGGTGCTGGGTCGCCGGGTCGCCGCGCGGGTCACCGGGCCCCGAACGGAGGTGGGACTGGGACTCGGGCCCATCCGGCAGGTAGCCGGCGGGCCGCGTCGGTGCGTCGCTGGTCCGTCTCCTTACGGGAGCTTTAAGAGTCGTGCAAGGTGCGGGCAGCCGGATTTGAACCCACATCGCTGCCGCCTCCGGCTCTCGACGCGCTCGGGACTTCCCCTTTCCATTCCCCTTCCGGCGACCGCGGTTACTCTCTGAATTAGCCGTAATAAACCCTGTCCTCCCGCTTACCCCGGCGGTGGAAAGTTTGCCGGCCGGATGAAAACCCGCGCCAGGCGGAGCGGAGAGAGCTATCCAATATTGGCGACTTGCCGATTAATTTAAAAAATCTCATTACCCCGGACGGGTTCCCGCCGGTAAACATCTCCCCGGCTGTGTACGTGCGTCCAACTCGCTACCCGATTTATATCTCAGTCCTGAATTACCGATAAAAACTCCAATCAAATCTCGTGCCGGTTCTCCGACAGGCGGACGAGGCGATCAATTAGTTCCGATGACGCGGCGAGGCCCGGTTTCCAAATCTCTGGACCACGGGTATTCGGTAACAGATATTCTTCCATCTCGCTCGTTGGCTGCATTACGGTCCCGTGAGCATCCCCGGAAAATTTCACTGCAAGCTGTGTTGAGTGGATTGTATATTAATAATTATTCGGGTACGATTGAAAGCTTGAAACGGATGGACGGACGGGTTTACGGTTGAGTCAAAATTTTCTTCTAGCAAATACTCGGCGTTTGGAACTCCGTCAATACTGAAATGATGACGAACTGAAACAATGTTTCGAAGTGAAGTAGGCGTGTAACAACAATGTCGAATTTACACCATTGTTTAATTTTGATCGTCAAGTACGAATTTAATAACAATTTCGTAGCCGGCAGAGACGTGCGTTATGTCTCACGCTCAACGTTACGATCTAATGAAAATTCGTTTCCACCATCCATAGATAATTTTTATTGATTTTCTTGATCACGAATATTACGGAAAGCCGAATCTTGTTCAGGCTGTTCTCAGAGGAAATCACATCAATTCACGATCCATGGATCAATTTTGATCCATAAATTTGCTCAGAGACAAATGTACCGTAATTAAAAACCCTTTATACAAGGTTCATCGGTTGTGGCAAGAAAAATGTTTGATTTTCAGCCGGAGACAAGTCACAAGTCGTATTTCAATGCTAATTACGGTCTACCGACCGACCTTTCAAAATCCCCACAATAAGCGCATCCTGCCACAAGTAGGTATTCCAAAAACTCAGCACCACCATCCGCAAGGCGCACGTACCGTTCGATTCGACAAAGAGAGTCGACCCACGCAGAGCGATCAAAGGCGACGAGCCGCATAAATTGATCCCGTAGCGGTAACTAGCGGCGTTCGGTAGTCCAAAGTCTGCGGCAGGATATACCGTCGAATTATACTCACCGCCAAACGCGTCCCGCTCACCCAGAGCGATCGGGCCAACAAGCGCAACACAGCCCACGTAACGCTGCGGAGACAAACACCGCCGGAATTGATGGGGTCGATTGTCGAAGGGGGTACACACGATGTACGCACGTGTACGTCACGCACGCTGCCCGTAGCTCGTAGGTACATTAACGCACACAGTCCGCCGGCCTGCGGTGCCGCATGAAGTACCGGTTTCCTGCCGGGCGGCAGGGTGGGGGCAGGGAGACGCGGCATGTGTGCCGGAGTTTAATAATTCCGGGCCCTCCGGCCGAGCCAGCGGGGGACCGACGGGCCCCGAGCCTCGTGCCGGGCGTTACGGGGCACCGGCCCCCCACCGCGTTAAGCCCGGCTTCGTCGCACCCGTGGGTTCTTGCCTGTGTGTGCGTTGGTCGAGGGCGACGGGCGCCGAGGGTTTTTGGAAATTTCTGTTAGTCCGTGGAAGGACGGAACGACCCAAGAGCAACGGCGACGAGCTTTGCCAGCGCTCGATGGACGCTATCCACTTCTCTCTCTCTCTCTCTCTCTCTCTCTCCCCTCCTCTCCTCTCCGCGTACCCGCGCGGGTTAACGGAATTTCCGGACGGCTAAAGTCACCGTCCACCGCTCGCTTGCTCGCCTCGTTGCTCTTTTGTTTATCGTCTAACCGACGCTACGAACTGGTGGTCTTGAAACTTCTACGTTCACGACGGGAAGCGGAATATGTTTGGACTCCCCCTCCTCCCCCTCCTCCTCCGCCATTCCGCCGCTACCCTCGAAACGTATCCCGGAATAACGCCTCACTCTTATGTAGGTAGTGCTTGCGCTCACGATCGCTAGGGTTTTACCTATACGTGCTACTGCGCGTGTTTGTAAGGTTGAACGATGTTTTGCTTCCAAACTAGTTTCGTTTTCACTATTCTTTGACTAATTGTGCATTGTACTGCGATCAGGTATTATAACTGTACCTGTAACATTCGTCTCGTCGCCACCTTGCCTCTAAATTTATTTTTATACTCATTCCGTGGTATAATGTAGGCAATATGGGTAGTTCGCGTGGATGTTCCTGTCTTAATTTTGTCTTTTGAGACGGTTAAGCATTTATTTGTTTCTCGGAGGCCGGAGGGATGAGTAATTTTTATACTTTTCATTTTCATTACTCTTATTCTGAATACGTGTAACAAATATACTCGTTGACACAATTTTATACGGCTTATTTTTTAAAGGTATATTATACAAACCTAAAAATTCATCCAAAAATTGACTTCGCGTGGACGCATGCGGTACTAGGCATAGCTTGCAATCATTCAATAGCTAGTTAAAAATACGGAAAAATAAATTTTTCGAGAAGAACATGAAATTTTTCTCTTCGCGAGTGGTATAAGTTACGGTTTGAACGATGGAAATTCTTTGAAGAAGTCAATGATTATAAAGCTTTATTGTCAGAGGAACAAAAATTTAATTCCATTTTATGTACGAGTTGATCTATTTCGAGTGAGATGTAGGAAAACATATCGATTGCCCGCCTTCGAAATGGCTGTTTTGCGCCCTATATCAGAGAAATTGTATGGTTTCGCTATACTTACTGATACTAAATCAATCCCACTTAGAATTATGAATTAACGACGCAAACCACGCGTTGCAAAATTTACAGATTCGAGAGATTCCAAAAGAGTCGTTCAGAAAGGATTAGTAACAGACGGATACATATATTATGAATCGTGTGAGATCCTTTTTGGACATCGAACAAATCTGTCTGTTTAGAGAGATAGCGATAGATCCGGATCAATGACGCAGCCGCGAATCAGTGATAAATGACTGTCGCAATGAAGCGGGATGATGAATAAGACAGACGATAATTAAATAACAACGAAGGATACTTTACTTGAGTAAGGTGAGGCGATTCGATGAGTACCGCAAGAGATCTGTGTAACAACTGAGATTTGATCTCGGATTTGACAAAGGTGAGAGAATATATTTATGATACCTATAGGAGCTATCTGATACTGTATATACCTGAGACAGTGAGTAGATAATACCTGAAATACACAGCCGGACTGTTTCGGCCGGATTCTAGGTAGAGACAGGCAGATAAACACTGCGCGCGAGTGTGCGTACGTATGTATGAGGACAACTCGAAATGCCGATTGACATTAAAAGACATAAAGTTAGAAACTCAACAGCTTATCCGTTTCTCTCGCTTTTTTCATTTCCCTTTCTTTCTCCTAAGTCGTTCACGGGACTGTCTCTTCGACGCTTCCCGTTGAGTGGGGGAAAACCGATAGTCACCTTGGCAGTGTGGCTAGTTGGTTTAGGAGCGACACCAACGCGTCAGACCAATCACTGAAGTTCAATTAAAATTAGAAACATTACGAACCGGTGGAAATGTGTTCGGATATTGTGGGAATATTCGATTTCTAACGCTGCAGTCTAACCGCCCGGCAAAAAAAGATGCGAATTATTTTTCGTTCTATCGATTAACTTTAACATCGATGTAAATAAGGAAAATAAATCGTCTGCTGTGCTATGCTCGTCATTTTTCTCCTCTGCGAAGAACAGAAGTTCACGTCACCGTTTCAGTCTAGAGCATATCACCCTGCGATTCCATTGTGTCATCTATTCAAATGGAAATCAAAATTTGACAATAATCTTCGATATGCTGATCCGGGACTAGATCATTTAATCGGATTTGATCACGGCAGAACCAGGCTGTCAAGTCGATTCTCAAGATCAGATTATACAGTTATGTCAATTTCAGTGATGAGTTGAGAAATGAAAGTACGCTGTGAAAGTATAAACGATCCAAAAAACTAGTTCATTTTCGACCGTGCTATCTGTTTCATAAATCGGATCCTTTCACACAATATTGAATAAATTTTCATAAACAAGCACTTACAACTTGGTTCACGTTTATCGGAGCTCTGCAAATATCATCAGATGTGAGTATTACGATTCCATAGAAATTTGCAAGATTCAGTGTAGTGAGTAGATTTTTATAAACCGCGGTTTCGTTTCAAAGGAATTTCGAATTTCGTATCAACCCTCCAAGGGCCATGTAGTTTTTTATGGACGTTGCCGGCCAACACGGACGATCTCGTCCTTGACTCTTTTTCCCCCACTTATGGCATTTCAACAATTTCCAAAAAATTCTGGTAATCAGTTTCAGGTGCCTACTTGATATTCCGGTATCTTGCATTACGAAATTACCAATCAGTTTATTAGTAGAAATGGTTAACCAATGTAAAAATTCCCGGTACACCGATAAGCGAGAAAGTCAGGGTGGACGATTCTTCCATTCGTTTTCCTCTATCTGTACAATTCATCATTCCACGATGATACAATAATTACGGAACGTTCACGACGGCTGAACATCGATCGAGAAGACAAGAAAGAAAAAAAAAAGAAATATCGAAAAAAAATCACGACAGCGGATAATAAATCTTCGGATCGTTTCCCGCGGTCCGAAAAGCGTCGATCCAAGTGAAATTCACCCGCACTCGGGCACTCGTAATCAAAGTTCGTTTTTATTCACCCGCTGCCAAAGACGTACGTACGCGGGACACCTCTCTCCCTCTCCGTCTCTCTCTCCCTCGACTCGGAGCTCTTTGAAAGGCAGGCTCCGGTGGCAGGCAGAGCCCGAGATATTACGCTACCGCCGGGCGGCATGGGAGCGGTTGCAGCCTCGTCGGGGCAGAGGGTGGGGGGAGAGCCGATACTCTCCGGCTCTCCGGCTCTCTCGGTGCAGCAACGTGAGCGCCGACGGTGTCCCGTCGCCTCCGTCGCCGCTCGGCCCGACTCGGTTGCGCTCAGCGGCTGGCATAGTGGCGGCGTAGAGAGAGCCGCCCACCTCCCGCCTCCGCCTCCAGCCGCCGCCGCCGCTATCCATGCGCCAGTGTCCCACCGCGCGCCGAACAGTTTGCACTCAGAAGCGATCGACGCCCGCGCCGCTCTCCTTCTCTCTCTCAGCCTCTCTCGCTCTCTCGCTCTCTCCCGAGCGGTGAGCGCCGCCGCCTCGGGACGTACGGAACGCGTACGCCTCCGTCCCAGTCACTCGCGGCACTTTTGAAACGTGTTCACCGGCGCTGTCACCTGATCAGACGACTCACGCGGCTCCCTCGCGCCGCGTCGCAGCTCGAGAGTTCCCGTCTACCTCAGCGGGTTTCTTGGCTCCTCGGTTCGTCTCGGCTCTACCGGGTGCGGGATTTTCTACCATCGCTTGGCGGCAGCCGGGGTGTTGATACCGCTTTTTTCTCCGACCGCTACGAAACCTCGTAGCATTCGCGGTGTGTGAACTGTGTTGATTGGAAATTAAAAACAGAAAGTGCAGCTCGATACGTGCGCGAATAGTTGGTTGTGTGAACGTACCTTGTATCGCAGTGCCAAGCTGCGGGATAAGAAATACCGACGAACGCACGACCATGCAGAGTTTCCTTGGATTACGTACGCGACGCAGCATTACCGGAACTGCAGTTGTTGTATAGGTAATAATCCAATTTCAATTGTCAGGCATGCGAATAGCGAGATGAAGCCAGCCGGTGCCTGTTCATTTTTTCACTGTCCGCACTTTCTGCTCCAACTGTAAAAAACCACTGCATCCCCAAGCGTTAAATTGATCCTGAGACTCTCCGATAGCTCGATCTTCGGCAGTGGTCGTTAATCCCACCCAACGGATCCTTCGACGCCCTCTTCATCGAGCATTGAGATCGCAACGAGAAACGTCGTAATTGGTCTCTTCTTTTCCAAATACACGCGTATGTTCCTCGCATGTTTCACCTGCAGCAGCTCCCGGATATGCAGTACCCACGGCGACTCGGAGAGGCGAGGAGCTGGAGCTTGTTAGCAGGCCGCTAAACGGCTGGCGGATCATTAAAAATAGGCGAGTCGCGCCGTCTGGGGTTTGGGTAAGGCGCGAGAGCTCGTAGGAAATCCGGGGGATCGGGAATCGCTAACGGTCGTCGCGGAGGCCCAGGTCGCCGTGGGTCGTCGGGGTTCGCCACACCCGCCCGTTCGGGAATTCAGCTCACCGCGGGCAACGAATGCCGCCGGGATTCCTCGAAGCGTGCGAGATACCGAGTGCCGCGTCCTTTGTTCGAGACGGCCGCTTCCGACAAGCTTCTCTTTCGACTCCGCCGCCTTTTCCGCGTCTCTGTTTTGCCGAAATTTCCATATCCCCGATCGGATTTCGCCCCCGTAATTTCGAGCCACGTACAGGAATTCGGTCGGATTTTTTTTTTGGCACGTTATAACGCGCGCATCGAACGAGCTCGTTTTGTCGCGATGAGAATTCGAGGGTTAATTAAGACCTCTGGTCGCGCGTGGTTAGTGTCCGAGATCGGACGGCGTTCCCCAACTCGGCTGCTTGTTCATCTGTTTATATGTTTATCTATTCTGGCCAATCGCCTCGAGTCGGACCCTCGTTTCGTCCGGATTCAACTCGGACTGACGACGGCCTGGCGGCGAACACGAGCAGCGCAATAAACTCTACTTTCAAACGGTGGCAAACCGAGCTTGGTGTAATTACTGGTATATAGATGTATATAGGTGCGCGTACATACCGCGTTGCGCCGTCGAGAGAGACGAAGAGAGCGAGAGAGAGAGAGAAAGAGCGAGCGGCCCGTCGAGGAGTAATTGGGGGATAAGCGCGATTGGCCCAAGTGCAAGGGGTGCTGGGCAATTGGTCGTTCGGCGGGTATGCCATGTATATAGGGAGAGGGGGAGAGAAACGATCGGCCGGGTCAAATGCACCACGAATTAATCAAACCTTGGTGAAATTGGATGAGAGAAAAAAAAAAACAAAAAAAATAAAATAAACTAGCTTCACATACGTTTGTAGTTATAGTTCTTAGTTTTCAATTATTGTTAAAACCGACATGACATTCGTTTCCGTGCGAATGGAATAAACAAATTTGTAGGTATTTACTCAATTATGAAAGAAATATTCTCATCTCACGATATTTATAACAAACATTAGTTTGATTATACGAATGTAAATTTTACTCGGAGAACGAATACGTATGTAACGGTAGTGCCTACGGACGATTAACGATCAAGTCAATAAGAATAATTTATTCCTTTTTCGAAATATTTTCTTGATCAGAACCTTGACAATTTCTGAATCTATATGCAATTCGAACGATTCTCGAATTGAAATAACGGCTACGTTATAAACCTGATTTCGTAACTACGACCGATTACATGGAAGACAGGAAAAGAAGGGGTGACAAATGATTAACTATTCCGACTTTCTGGCCGTCGCAGTGGCTTCCGAACTGTGCCGTGCACATACGTTATCTCAGTAAGCACCTACATACATACGCAACGATACATGAGTCGCGAAAGTGTGCAGCACGGATTTGGCAATGCACACGTTATACGTATACCCGGGATGTGCGAACATTGCGGAACACGCGCCTGCACGTCGTATATTCCGTATCACTTACGCTACTCGGTGATCAATACTTTTGCTGTTTTCGTCACGTATAATGCTATACGCTCTGTTGTGTGGGCACAGCAGCAACGTGCGTATGCGTACCCAGGTACACACAGAACTACGCTGACTTTAATTTTTGTATATACGTATACCGGCAGCCCTCGCGGCACCGCCCGCAAATATTTTCAAATGCTTCTTGTGGCAAAACTATTAGACATAGCCATACGCTCTCGGGGACTTTTTTCCAGAGCTTATCGACACCTTGAAAACTCATAACCATACATACCTTTCCTCTATACGTAAGAGTTCGGTCAGCGTTCGGTTAAATGTCCGATCCCGTTACGATTTGGTTTAAAAATATCGTTATATCTTCAAAACCGTCGATCTGGATGTAACGAAATACATCCTAAAACCTGACCAGACATTATAGATATTCGTAGAATAAAATAGAATCAAAATCGGTTCGGTAGTCCCGGAGATATAAGCGAACGTACTGACAGACGGACAAAGAGAGAGAGAGAGAGAGAGAGAGAGAGATAGACGTCGAGTTTTATACCTATAGGTATATGGTATGCGGAGAGGATAAGATGCGTATGACGTACATATGTAGATACGCAAGCCGTATAACGTGGCCGGCGCGCAACACATGCGATTGCTTGGTTCCGGACGACCGTCCGTGACGGTCGCGTAGCAGCTTCAGT